>NW_021680410.1:1638935-1649327 GCF_001412515.2 Diachasma alloeum
TGGGACATAACCAGAGGTAGAAAGGTCTCGGAAGCACTTGGGAAGAGGCTTCCCAAGACCTATCCAGTTCTGAACGGAGAGACCTAAGTAGAATTTGTCAGGTCCAATTATTCGACTCGGGCGCGTGAATAGAATTTGTCAGCATTTACATGTGTGCAGAGTGTTTGTGGGGACATATTAATCAATGGAATGCACACGCAACATTCAATCTGGCCCTCACCTTCCTGCGATTGTACTAATTGATAAAAATAAATGAATCATGCGGGGGAATATTTTATCGATGCGTGAAATTAATTTCATTTGAATATCGCATGTTTATGGTTCATATTTTCTCGGTGGGCTGGGGAAAGGGGTGGTGATCGAGATTGAGAGGGAATAATTCAGTTGATTGGTGTACTCTGAGAGAAAAAATTTGTTTTGTTGGGTTGAATCAATACTTATGGACGAAAGAGAAAATTTCCACCAGAACAGGATAGTTTTCCTCGTAGTAGTTGTTCTCGTGAGACATTTATCTGTCTTTCGGGTAAATACAGAGAATTATATGAGGCTCCGGTTTTATCAAGTGAATTTTATCGAGTAGTGTATGTCTTTGCCCAATAAACACTTGTAATTTCCACGGAAAAAACGATAATTTCAAGAGGAAACTACAATTTTCTTGCCGAAAGCTAAATAATTTTGGGGGAACAATTTTTTTTGGGAAAAAAATATTCTTTCCTCGTCATTGTATTCTTTCTATGGTATAAACCTATGGAGTTCTCTGAGATCCAATGATTGTCGTACAATAGATTATAGTTTTCCCTGCCAACAGTTCGAGTTCTTCTGAGGATATTGCTGATGACCACGAAAATAATTCAATTTTTGTTAAATTTCCTTCTACAGTGACAGAAAAAATGAATTTTATCACGAGAATTTTATTTGAGCCCACTATCATTTGGTTGTTAATTTTCAAATAAACAGGATTTTATAGTGAATACCAGTAATCTCTTCGTGAGATACATTTGATTGGGAGAAATCGAACTTCTCTAGAATTGAAGTTCTTTTTATTCGTCGCAATAATGAGAGTATTTGATTTCTTTCTAGCCAAAAGTTTGCCAACCCCAGAAATTCGGTGCTTTACTCAAAAATCAAAATTATTCTCATGACTAAATACGTTGTTATCATCATTATCTATGAAGTGAGTATTTCGTATGTCGAATCAGGATGAATATTGTTACGCGGAAAAAGTTTTGAGATTGTAGTAAGATGTCGTTGAGTTGAAAGAAGTTTATATTTCTTGACTAAAAAAATCGCATTAGTTTACAATAACAGAATCACAGATTACGGCAATTCAACACAAACTTGGATATCACAAATTTCGTTCAATGTGATGTACGGAAAGCTCAATTTAAACATCGGCTTCATTCGAGAAAACAACATTCAATTAATTCCTCAATGTAATCATCTCCTAGGTACGAATTTTTTATCAATTCATGAAAGTAGAAAATTTCTCGACTGGAGATTATATTAGGTTTAAAAAAATAGAACTTCTCCATTTTTGTGGTGAATTTTGTGGTGACTTTACGCCAAGGACTGTTATTTGGTTCAAGTAACTGTATTTCAAGAAGAAATAATTGATGTTCACCGTAATATCTTATTTATTTGAAATTGGTTCAAGTATATAATACTTGTTCCACTCCATCAAATATTCTCACGTGGAACATGTGTTTTTTCGACGGAGTTAATTTTTTCCTCTCAGTGCACATTATTAGGAGTCTGATTAACAAGAAAGCTAGTTTCAATTCCTCTCTCAAATGGGAAAATCGTTTATCCCAGAAATTCTAGCGGAGTGATCATTGTTTATATGAGTTTATGTTCGCTGGTATATCTAAATCCGCTCGTTACCATTTTCCGAGGAGATCTTTGTGGATAGACGTAATAGCAACTCTGAGATTATCACGAGATAACAATCTACCCAGTGTGGAAGCCTAGAATTATTGTTACGAGCTGGGGAGCTACATGGAAAGCCATTCCTATATGCTCCAGGGTCCTGCACTCTCCTATTCTCCTTTGTTAATTTCTGGTGGGGAGAGATGATAGTTACGTGCCAGTTGAAGAAACTGAGTTTCCCCTAGGTCAATGTCGAATAATCTGATGGCTGGGTGATAGCATCTGTCCCGGACATTCGTGGTCGGTGTTGGATGTCTACAAATTGATTTGGTCGTTTTTTTTATGGAGCACTTTTGCCTCTTCTGATTCTGAGGGGGGAATACATCAGTGGGCATTTACTATCGATGGAAAAAAACACTGCTGGACTTCCGAGATATCTAAAGTACGTATTTCAAGAGAAATACACTTTGGAGATTGTACGGAGAAAGGCGTTTTCCAACTATTGATAGAAAGTTTATACGATCAATCGAAAACGTGAAATTTAAAGATTTTCACTACTTACCATAAAAATAAATGCTAATGAGCTTAACCTGCCATAACCACTTCACTCTCGTTGCACGTTGTTGGATATTCTGAATTTAAATTTTCAATAAAAATAACTTTGAAATTTTTGTTTATGGTTTTATTGAATATTTATTAAATTCAAGAAAAGTGAAGTTGTCTTGCGATTTCATGATGTTGCAGTAAAAGTTTGGATTTATTTGAAAAAAAATGAGAAGTGATTGGCAATATTTTAGCATTACAATTTGTCAAATCAGTAAATTCTTAATTCTAATCACCAAATTCATGATACAACAAAAAAAACATGGTATTTTACATCAATTTGACTCGAATATTCGAAAATAAAAGAGTTCAATCGCTAGCATGAAATTTGAAGATTAGAAATTTATACACTGTTGGAAAATGTATAGACTAAAATTTTAAATGGAAGGCGTTGAAAATTCGAAACTTCCAGTTTTAAAGACTTTTTATGTTTTTATTGAATATTTATTAAATTCAAGAATATGTAAATCGTCCACTGATTTTTTTTACTGCAGTAAAATTCTGTCGATTCATCGTGTGAAAAAAATTAGAAGTGACAGTTTTACCATTAAAATTTTATTTATCGAAGCGATAAATATTCAATTTTATTCACAAAATTCATACTGGTAGCACATACTGGTCTGTTTATTCACGATTTCTAGTAAAAGTCTAAAATCAAATTGAAAATAAATCGTATGCAACCAAAAATCGATAAAATCCCCGACACGCATGTTCAGGCGATTGTGAAAACCGAATAGTCTCTCCAAAAATAAAAAGGTTCAGTCGAAAACGTGAAATTTGAAAATATAAATTTATACACTGTTGGAAAATCTAAATTGAAATTGTAGATGAACGATGTTTAAATTCGAAACTTCAAGTTTTAAAGCCTTTTCATGTTTGTATTGAATATTTGCTAAATTCAAGAATATGAAAGACGACTGCCGTCTTTTTTTACTGCAGTAAAATTCTGTCGATTCATCATCTGAATAAAATGAGAAGTGACAGTTTTAGCAGAAGAATTTTATTCGTTGAACCGACAAATATCCGATTTTATTCACAAAGTTCATGTCATATTAAGAAAACAATTATTTCACATCAGTTTGAAGCGAATATTCAGTATTTTATAATCCACACAGGTCCATTCATTTACAATTCCCAGTGAAAGTCCAAAATCAAATAGAAAATAAATCACGTCCAGCGAAAAATCGATAAAATCCCGGACTCGCCTGTTCACGCGATTGTGAAAACCGACTCCCCCGCGAGATCCTTTCATAAATGTTCACAACTGCGAAATGACACTCACATCCTCCGACCATACATGTACCCGCGAATATCCCAGCATTTTCAATGCTGTTGCGTCATTGAACGTGTTACATCGGCATGCAAACGTCTGAACGTGTGTAAATACCCTGGAAGGGCACCCAGGAGACAACTAATACAACTCGCCGAATAACAGAGAAAATATTGGCCAATCGTGATCACGAACCACCTCAGAATAAGAAAAACCTGTTAATTGGTTTCACCGGCTGAATATGTTCAATGAGATTTCATCTTGCCTCTCGAATACACGAGATCTTGCAGCCCCGTGTGCTTCTGTACGTTACTCCCTGTGTGTGTGTGTGTGTGTGTCAATGAGGCAACTATTCCGTGATTTCCTGTGAACGTTGAAACTAGCACTCCCTATTCATCGGTCATCAACTCCGTCGATACATATTCACGGGGATTTTACACATGTTTACAGTGAACTAATATTTACTAGACAACAAGTCGAATGGACAGAGAAAATTCAGCTCGTCAAATTCCCATTAACGAATCAGCATCCACTGAAACACTCGGTTATTCATGCAAACTATCTCCACATGTATTGACTGTTGTGTCGTGACATATAATACGCGTTACCCACGCACACACTGCGTTTGCCATCGTTCATTCCTCCTCTTTTCACCAAGTTTGCAGAGCCTTTTGAGCTCTACAAGCGCGGCATACCAATTGCTCCTACGTGCATAACTACATGCTGCATGCCACAGGGATCGGGCTTCAGATGCTGTTGCTTCTAAGCAACTAGGAGAGCCATTTTTCCCGTTCACCCGGACTTTGTGATCCGTTGAGGGGAAAAATTTGCTCTGCCGAAAAAGTAGATGGGCCACGTGAGAATATTTGAGGGAGTGGAATAGATTTATGTGAGGGAAATTAACCAACTTGATGCACGGTGAGAAATATTCAATAAAAATTACGTAGCTTCCGTAATTTTGGAGCGAAATTTGGTTGTAGGAAATTTTACGGAACTGCACGGAAAGAAATGTTCCGTAAAAATTACGGAACTCACAGTTCGCTCACCGATTACGGAATCGACTTAGAAAATTGAAGTGACGGTATCGCAATTTTTCACAGGAGATTCAACTAAAAATTACGGAACGCTCTGGAAAAATTTAGTGATTTTAGGTAAAAATTACGTGACAGTTCCGTAAAATTTCCTACAACAACATTTCGCTCCGGAATTACGGAAAAGATACGTAATTTTTATTCAATATTTCTCTCCGTGTGTCACTTAATTTTTACTTAAAATCACGGAATTTTTACAGAGGGTTTCGTAATTTTTACCTGAATCCCCTGTGAAAAATTACGATACCGTCACATAAACTTTATACTATAGAAAGAACTCATTGACAAGGAAAGGATATTTTTTTCTGAAAAAAAATTGTCCCCTCGAAATTATTTAGTTTTGTTAATAACACAGTTTTCGGCAGAACTAATTTTATTTCTCAGTGTAATGTAACATTTGATACGCGCGCCCTTTCCCTACTCTTAAAAAAAAAAGAAGAAATATATTGAATTATTTAATTTGTTGTCAACTTGAAAAACATGCCCTTGAATTAAGATAGTAAATTTCCATTTACTATCGTTCACAAAAATTAAATTTTTGTCGTAATCATCAGAAATATCTCTAGAAGAATTCGAACTGTTGACAGAAAAAAATATAATCCATTGTACAACAATAATTTTATCTGAAAGAACTCCCTAGGTTTATGCCATAAAAAAATTCATTGACGAGGAAAAAAAATTTTTTCCCTGAAAAAAATTGTGCTCTCGAATTTATTCAATTTTGTCATTCTAATTCAATGTCATTCTCCTAAAATTATTGTTATTATTATTATTATTATTATTATTATTATTGGAATTTCTTCATGAAATTTCAATTTTTTACTGGCAGTTCATTAAGAACTCAGCGACGAGCCGCTAAAATATTTTATAATTGTTGCCTTGCGGTCACTTTCTCTGGCACACATTGACGCTTACCGATACGCAGAATAATGCATACATAAGATTATGTGTATATAACCCAGTGTCATATACATAATACCGGAGGAACGAGTGCATGACAAGGAGCCATTGCTCATACGTATGCATGAATGTGTAGAGCAATTGGTATGCGGCATTCGTGGACCGCAAAAGGATCGCGAGTCCCCATAGGAGCACTATCATGGTGTGTGGTGCCCTGAGAACCACAACTATTTCCTCCGCTATTCCTCCGCACTCCAAACGATAACTGAATTTTCGATTTTTAACGGAATTTTCATCAATTGCAGAATCATTGATCGATAACTCGTGGAGAATCGTTGAGTGTTGACATATGGGTTGCCTAGGATGATATTCATACCCTTTTAAAAAATTTTGTGCAAAATTTCTCGTACACTTTTTGTATTTTTATTGAATTTATTTGCCACTGAAATTTTAAGGAATTTCGTCATTAAAAATTCAGAATTTCGTGGAAAAATCAAAGAGAACTGTAAATTTCAGTTCCATTTCTCCCTGAAAATAAAGAGAAAAGCAGAAAATTTTGGTAAATATATTCTGGAATTTTTAGGGCAGTGACACTGAATGCGATTTAGGGGGAAAAAATCGTGAAATTTTAGATTTTTACTGAGAATTCTTCCCATCCAAATTTCAGCCAACAGAATTTCATTATTCGATTGTAATCTATATGAAAATGAAAGATTTTCTGGTCGAGCGAACCCCTCATTAGAACTGACAAATGGATTTTGTCTCGTAGTGCAATATTCTCTTGACCGAAATTTTGATTGAAAAATTCTCTTCCGAATACCACTTGAGCTTCAAAATTAATCAGATATTTCCCTCAAGGTTCCCGGCATACAAACGAACTCGTCAAAAATTTGATTCCTTCGTTTGCGAGGAACCTATCCGTTGTTTGCAGGGAACCTATCGAGAAATCCCTGATAATTTTGAAGCTCGAGTGGTATTACATACGAAAATTCTACGTAATTTGGCACTGAATATTCATATTAGATTAGAAATTCGAATAAATTAAGGAATTCTCGTCTTTATGCTGCTTAAAATACGGGAGATTTACTGAATTTTCAGTGAAACCTAAAATTTTACGATTTTTTCCCGTAAATCGCATTCAGTGTCACTGTCCTGAAAATTCGTAGTCAACTGTCCATGAAATTTCATTTTTTTTCTAATAACGAACAATTTTATTTCCTCGGCAATGCATTCTTTCTATGGTAAACCAGCGAAGTTCTCTGAGATTAAATGATTGTCGTATAATAAATTATATAATAGATTATATTTATATTATATTATTTATTATATTATATTTTTTCATATCAACAGTTTGTATTCTTCTAGCAATATCTCTAATGATCAACCCAAAAATTTATTTCTTGCAAAAGATATTAAATATTCTTCTATGAAATTGGTTCATGTCCTTCAAATAAATCTGTCGCATTCCATCAAATATTTTCACGTGGAACATACAGTTTTTTCTCAGAGCTAATTTTTTCTCTCAGTGCGAGGATTGTAAATTGCAAGTCAAATATTCAGTGGCAATTTGGAAAAAGTCAGGTAAATATATTCACCAATTTTAAAGAAATTGAAGATTCAAATAAATTATTTGTCATTTTATTTCTTCTTAAAACTATTCGAATTCTCTTCAATTCCGCGTGAAATCTGCAATGTCATCTCAAATTTCCCTCAAGTTCTGCATTATGTCCATCAAATTCCATTTTTTCTCGCCAACGAAGACTGATGACATCGTGGTGATGAATATCAGCCATTGCCTCGAGACAGTACTCTTCCACGAAGAAGAATAAAGACCTATTGACTATCCATTTGCATGAAATTTCCCTCACTCCATAAGATCTTTTCCCCGAAGAATGCTGACCCAAATGGATCAAGTGGTCTAGAGGTGTGTATTTTTTTTCGAACCACGGGTCGCTGTGTTTTCAGGTCACGACTCGTGACTCTCTCTCAATACAAATATGGCACCTGCGAATTCCATGCCTTATTGACTTCTCAGTCGAGACCCAGTATCTTCATGAGAAGTTTTTTCAGTTTTTTTTACTAAATAAAATCCGTCTATCCTGCAGGAACTCCATCAACAATATGCACCGACTTTTACTTTCTCATCTAGCCTCTATCCTTGGTAATCCTAACAATCATAAAATTCTCACGATAATAACGAGCCTATCCCATTGCTGGAGAATTTCGATTTCTCACAATCAGTTTAACGCAAATTCAGCGTGTTTTTATCTTTACAATATGGGTTTATTCGTATTTATTTATTCATTGTTTGTGAACTTGGAACGTGAGGATTCGAGCGGCATTTGATGTTTTGAATGCTGTTTTAAAATTTACTTTTCTGTCAGATTCGATATTCCTTTTTTTCAATTAATTGTTTACAATCATTTTCATTGCAAAAATCAATACGACCGATGAGAATCATATCTCTCAATTCATCACCTGTTAAATCTTCATATTACAAGAAATGATTTGCTCATGTTCTAATTCCTACGCTCACCGAATAAGATTTTAATCATAATTACAATTAAATTCTTTCTAGAACACACTTTAGAGTGTGAATTTCTGGAATTCAATGTTTGTTGATCCTCTGGTAAAAGTGCGTGCCACCACACTGTTATCAATTTTTAGTTACTTCACACGGTAATTCAATTAATCTTTTGTTCATCTCATCAACATAATTCCGTGCTTAGAATATTGTCATCTCCTGTTTTCAGCACCAAATTAAAAATTAAAACTTCATTTGAAATATTGAGTCACAGCCTCTTCTCATTCATATCAGAAATTTTGTATTTGGATATTAATATTATTTGTTCAACGTGAAAAAATTGCTCATCATTTTCACTATATTGCATTCAGATTCTCCAATCCTTAACGTCAAAAATATGAGATAATCTCATAATTCTAGCTATTGATTCTAATCACCTTTGTTCGAAGAAACCCTTAGTAAACGCAATATTAAGAAAGTAGAATTATTCTATTTTCCTGTGACCTAAATGATCTGTACAATTATGACTCGTTTATTCATGTTTCACAGAATGCTATTCAATTCTCGTTTGTTTGTTAGCCGGGCTCCATGAAAATTCGACGCAAGACAATTGTTCTCATGAAAACCGTCTTACTTTCTCCATTCGTTGGAGATATTGCCTATCCTTTTTTTCAGAAAGGAATTTATCCAGAAATTCCTTTCCTAAATATTAAATATCGATCAAAACGTCGCGAATTGTCAATAAAATATACTCATTTTTTCAAACTTCCCATGATTTACAATTACTGACGACAAATATTAAAATCAATCCAAACATAACTTTCTCACAATAACAACCCCCCCCCCGGCCCCATTCATTAAAGAAGGGAATTTATATAGCATTCCACATCATTGTGACGTCATAGGTAGGAGGGGATCCAAGATTATTCTCAATATGAATTAACAAGAAATATTTACTGAAAAAAATGGATAGTCCAGACCGGGATTTGAACCCGGGACCTTCCGATTATGCATCGGGTGTTCTTCCAACCGAATGAAGTAGGATGAAACTTTAAGGGGTCTCCGCAGTCACGATGGGCGCGCGGGTGAGTGGAGTGTGAAATAGTCAAGTTAGTGAGGTTAGTTTCGAGAGAGACGGGACATCAAACATGGCATATGTTGGATAATGACAGACATCGCCATAGTATTTTTATCATTAATTTATTGAACAAATCAACGATAAAACCCAATGGGACTTCGTGCCCATATTGTTTAGGGCTTAATATAGAACAATTTAGCTTCCTTTGCTGGCTAGTACATTGTCAACAGTGTGAGGGGTAGGGGACAATTTGAATAATTAATTAAATACGAATGAAACCATAAAAGTAGTTAGAATTGCTTTTACAAATACCTTTTTAACATTTTTGATTACTATATGATATATTCAATTCGCAAGCGCATTGTCATATTTTACCCAAAAGTACTGCGGAGACCCCTTGATCTCCATGCCACCTGATGAGTCCTCACTCCCCATCCCCCCAACTGTACCATCAAACTGCGGAATGCAATCAGCATTTGTACATTCAACGACGCAAGACAGCATTTCCCATGGTGAGACGGTGGATCTCGTACTACATTCCGCATCCTCTCATCACCCATATACACAGAGAATTGGGAAATACACTGGACATGCAGTTGAACGGGTCCCACGGGCAATCTTTCATGCTGTTTATATCAGCAGATAGAGTAGGAGTAATGACATTCTATCTGTTTACGATCGATTGACCTCCTCCCAGGGTTTCCTCTCAACATGACATGCTTTCAGTTCTCATAACTTGGAGTATCGTATTTCTCGTTCCATCAATTTCCATGAAAATACCAGCCAGATATTATTGGCAATTATTATTAATGCACTTGACTAATTCACATTATCATAATTTGATGAATAATACGGCATTTTCCACGATAACTTTGGATGTAAACAAGCCTGCCGGTGTAAGCATAATACTACTCGACGATAAACAGCTTTCCACGGTTTACTACGGCCTCGATAGGCCGCGATCTATTGGCGATTCGAGGTCCTTGCCATTCGCGGAATGCGGCTGAGATCGGCATAGAAGGAACAAAGCGAAAGTAAGTCGCGCGTGGACACGAAACGG
>NW_021680410.1:1649343-1657454 GCF_001412515.2 Diachasma alloeum
GGGGGGGGGGGGGGGAGGCCTTACAGCTCTCTCGCAGCCGACTGCAGTCTTTCATCTGCTGTAATCTTGTGGGATGTATAGTTCTCCCTGTCACTCCGCTCTTCCAACCCTTCCCTTCCCCCTCCGGGAGGGGGGGAGTAGATACTGCACTCGCACTCGTCGATCATTGATCTAGCCTGGTGGCGCTTTTATGAATCCTGATGGCGGCTCGGTCTGGATCGGAGTGAATGCGCTCCAACGGGAGTTGCTGGGAGGAAAAGAGGCTGCATCTGGCCGTGATACACTTATTCTTATGGTAAATCTTGCTCGACGTGACCTTGGCCGAGGATTATTCAACAAATTGGGGGGATGGGGTTTTTGCTAGTGAGAAGAGGAGCGAATTTTGTGGGGTTGTGGTTGTGTATGGAAACACTCTCTGATAATTCTTTGATATAACTAACTTTTTGTCATTCCGGACGTAAGGCAGAGAAAACGGAAAACGGAAAACGGAATGGCAAAAAATATTAGTTCGTCATACGGCCAAAATAGTATATTTCGTCATTAGGCCGAAAAAAACTTTTCTGGAGAATATGAGGTTTGCAGCACGAGCCGAAGGCAATCATATTCGTCAGAAAAGTTTTTTTTTGCCGTATGACGAACAATATTTTTTGTCGTGACGGCCGTAGGCAGAGATTCACGGACGCGAAGCAAAGCGGAGCGTCCGTGAAACGCTCCCTTACGACCGGAATGACAAAAAAAACTAATTGTTAAAATAGTATATGAGATCTACGCCAAATCAGCAGGACAGAAAAGTTGATGCTGGGGATTTTCGCCTCAATTTTACGCCGAAAAGATGGCGATTAGACATAAATGGAAAAAGAAGAATATTTTGTTATCGATATTTTGAAAAATATGGATAATTGACAACGTTTGCATGAATAATAGCGATTTTCGGTTATTTTCAATATTTGTCTCAATGACAAAATTAATAACCGCCGAACTACGGCCGAAGACAACCTCGAATTGGCGACAAAATTCTGGACATTTTGTCGCCAATTAGAGGTTATCTTCGGCTCTGGAAGAAGCCCTCGAATACTGCGCTCGGCTTGGCCAAAATCCAAAATCCAAAAAATTCTCTGCCGAATAACCCTCGACCTTTAAAATTAATCGCAATATTTCCCTCAAGCTTCCCTGCGAACAAACAAAAGTGTCAAGTTTTGCAGGAAAATTTTTAGCCTGCGAAACTTGACACTTTCCTTTGTTTTCAAAGCAACTATCGAGAAATATTCCGATAATTTTGAAGGTCTCGGGATATTATAACTGACAATTTTTGCTGAAAATTTCAGATTAAAAAAAATAGCTTCTTGAGTAAGTAACGATTCAAAAAACGTTTTCTCGTATACACCCCGTCAAACTGAAGATAATATTATGTATGAAGTCACATTTTGAAGGGTTCTTCATGTTCTTTGAGTGCGCCAAAGGGCAATTTGATAGCTTGAAATTCCACAGAGATATTGGGGCCAATTTGTAAATGAAATTATTTTGGCAAAAACTATAAATTTTCAAAAAATCATAACCCTTCCAATTATCCATATTTTTTAATTGTTCTATTCTCAAAATTTTTGTCTAATCGTCATCTTTTCAGAAAATGATTTTTTTGAGATTACAGAAAAGATGAAAAATGTAGAGAAAATCTTTGAAAATCAGAAAAAAACTAAAAAATGCAACTAATACGAAAATTATTGTCAGTGTCGCACTTTTGTGATGAATAATTAAGAAGAAAAATTAGACTATTCAAAGTCTAAATGATAGAATCATTACAAAATCAGATTCAAAGGGCGCCCGTAAAGTTTCATTACAAATATTGAACTGAACTTGAACGAAGAGACGTTTAAATTATTCAGATATTTTTAATGCTGAAATCAACGCGTAAAATTACATATACTGAGGAAAAACTAGTGCAGAAGATCATTAAAATAATCGCATCTCCATCGATGGAGAGATTACGCTCTTCATATGCGTGTAGACAATCCACTTTTGGATATCACATGATTACTTCTCCACGCTTGAGAAATTGAGAAATTACAAACAGACGTCATCCAATTAATTAATCGATTGGTAATGAAGAAAAACTGCATTTCAGGGAGATTTCTAATAACTTCAACCATTGATTCATAAAAATATCAGCAGATTACTGGTTAATGACTGTATCAATTTCATTTGAGTTTGAAATAATTTGCCGATTGAGTTGTGAAAAAAGATTTAGAGTTGAATGAAAATAAAAAGAGGCATCCACATAACCTTCCACGCTAGACTGATTATCTTGGGCGGTATATTTCCGCGGCGTTAATTGGTCCGGAGAAATCTCCCGAGTCTTTTCTTTCCGGAAGTCGGTAGATACTGCAACAGAGTTTGTGAGTACACAATTTGCGGAACATGAGCTGTTGCAGAATATTTACTCTGTCGTATTTTTACAATAGAAAAATTAGTGTCTGAAATTAAGTTCTTTTTGTCCCTTTTGCTTTTTTAAGACGTTTTTATTGAAAAATTCAGTTATTTTCAGTGTCTCAAATTGAGTTTTGTTTCAAACTTCCGATCAATGGTCGACAATGTTGCATGACAAGAGCCAATTATTATTTCATCTCTAGTATATTACGTAAATGTCTCTCTATATTATAAAAATCCAAATCGACATCTGGCGATAAAAATTTGGTATCCGAAATTAAGACTCCGCAATTAAGGGTCACAAGAGTCAGAATAAGGGTTATGAGGGTGAGTATAAACGTCGCGGGTGTAACTAAGGGTCATAAGGGTTTGAATAAGGGCCCTCGTGACCCTTTAATTATGAATAATAAAAAATGAATAAATAAAAAATAAAAATTGTGACCTTTATTTATTTTTTAATAATAAAAAATAAATAAAGGGTACAAGAATAAAGGTTACAAGGGTCTAAATAAGGGTTATGAGGGCCTGAATAAGGGCCACAAGGGTCAGAATAAGGGTCACGAGGGTCACAATAAAGATCGCAAGGGTCAGATTAAGGGTTATGGAAGTGAGATTAAGGGTCGTAAGATTAAGAGCTACGAAGGTCAGATTAAGGGCTCAAATAAGGGTAACAAGGGTTAGATTAAGGGTCTAAATAAGTGTCAGAAGGATCAGATTAAAGGTCACAAGGGTCAGAGTAAGGGTTCAAATAATGGATATGAGGGTAAAAAACTAAGGGTCACCGGGGTGAAAATGAAAGTCACGAGGGTCCGATTAAGGGTCCAAAGAAGGGTGACGAGGGTAAGATTAAGGGCCACAAAGGTCAGAGTAAGAATCGCGGGGGTCATAAGAGGGGAGGCGAGCAGAGGGCGTAGCCCTCGAGTTTTTTACTATTAATAAATCTTTATTTGATTCAAATAAATTCTTCATTTAAGTATTACCGAGTAGTTTTTTTTTCAAATTGAATAGAAATTTATATTCGATGTTCTGTTTATATTAAGTAAAAATGTTTTTAGTATTAATAAATGTTTATTTAGCAATAAACAAAACTCGAAAAAGTCATCACGAATTTAGCCGTTTCGACACATTTTTACGTCTACTGTGCTAAATCAAGACGTCTTGAAGACTAGTTTTTACAGTGCATGTAAAAAGATGATGATTTCACGTTATTCATATGCATTGAACATTAATTCATACTGACAAATAGACGATTCATTGGGTGAATGGGGTTGTCTTCCTTCGCGAATGATTTCTAAATACGCGAATAGCTGAGTTTATTCCGAACAAATTACACATGAACAAACATCTCTAACATGAAAGCTTGTAATCATTCAATTAAGAATGCGGCTGCTATGTTTTCCGTCGTGTTAGCTAGAATTACCGGATGTTGTTACGAATTCTTCATTAAATACCAAGATTTACCGCTGCTATTATTTTAATACGTCGGCTCATTCTCGCATTGCTAACGCGGTGCTACATTTATTACCTGTTGCAATAGACCATCTGCCCTGTTCACTTCTCATTGTTGCGAATTATATGTTTTTTTTTTTTTCAATTTTACGATTTTTCGTTCATGCAAAAGCGTCGGGTGCAGGTGCGACTAGTAGAAAATAGAAATATCCGGGCGTTTATTAGGAATTATTATAATGAACTTTACACCACATACGCACTAATGTACCAAGAACTTGTCGGTGCTTTCGCTACGAGTTTTAGTTTTAATTAATGAGCCAAAGTCTCACGAAGTCTAAGAACTTCCTTGAGAACTGAGAGCAACGGGGAAAATCAAATGGGTGCATTCGCCTCTTCTCCATTTCGAGACTGATGTTTATTGAATTTTATGGTTTATATGATGAGGTTAGGGAGAGTATTGAGCGTTCTATATTACCTCCACAGTTCATGAATTGCGATTTTATTGAAAACAATACGGAAATGAATTTCATGATTACGTTCATCTACTTTGTGAGTGAGATTGCAGTTATGGTGCTATTGGAATATTTACGTGTGCACTAATAAAAAAATTTCACTTGAAATTCTAGTAAAAAGCGAATTCCAAATAGGTGTGAGGATGTTGGATTTATTTTAATTTCCTCTCATTTTAATTGATTTGATTTTTTAGCCAATATAAATGAATTGAAATGCTCAATTTAAATTTTTAATTTGATTTCTTAAGGCTTTCCGAGGAATCTTACAGTTTGGGGCAGACCATACTATAGATTCAACCAGTTTCAATCATCAAATTTGTCAATTAAATGGGGCGTGACAAAAATTGGAAAAAAATGATGAATATTCAACGTTATTCAAATTACATTTTGCACTGAATTATCTTTTCATTTAAACTTTCGGAAATTTGATTTTTTTAGGCATTCAAGCGAGTTCTGGTAAAATTCTGATTATGAACAACAAATGTTTTTTATGCTCGTAATTATACCTCATACTGTTCTACGTAAATGAATGGAAAAATTAATGGTTGAATCTCACGGCAAACGGCAAAGTGTTGCAGTCATTTGTAAATAATAAAAATGTCAATTTTTCAAAGGAGGTAAATCATTCTATCAATTTTTTTTCTATATAATGCGAATTCTGCAACATACCCAAGAATATTGGGCGGCGCGAGCGAAGCGAGCGGAAGGGGGGAGGGGGGAGCCGCCTAGTTGAAATAATTTTTTTCAACATCAATATTACACATATTAGCCAGCATTGCCGCAACGTTAAAAGTTTTTACCTTTCCCTGAATCTTGGTTTCCAAATGAATTTTTTCAACAACAAATAATATTTTAAATCACAATTGGATTCATTTAAACAATTCAAATTTCATTTAAATAATTTTTTCAGTTATCGTAAAAAAACTGATGAATTCCTGAGGTCAAAATTAGTTATCCTGACGCAAAAAATAGAAAAGTTTGGATTTAACGAGTATAATGCTTTCATTCGGAAGCAACAATGTGAACTAATACTAGAAATCTCATAAAAAATTACCAAAGAATTTCTACGACGAAATCAGAATGCTCAACGTGCATGTAATGCCCCGCTCGCTTCAGCCGTTTTTATTATTTTTCAATTGCAGGCAGACATTACCGTTTGTAATGATTATGACATAATGGGCACAATAAAAACGAAAGGGAAGAGAAATGCGTTATAAACGTGATTTTTACGGGGTTTAATAGCATTGTGTGATTAAAATGTATCCGAGAATTGCTAGAAAGTCATGCTAAGGGTCTAGGGTAATCCCGCACAGAGGGAGAATTAACGAACGTACAAAAGGGGAATCCGAGGCACATGAAAATGCGAAAGTGGAGAGTATGCGCAACTTTCGAATGAGAAACGAGAATGATTGCGTTTTATTCGAGAATGGCATGACGCGAAATATACCAGACAGGTGGCCCGATTGGTCGAGTCATTCATTTCGGTGGGGTAAAAAAAAGAGAGGACTGTCACCTCTGCCTCAAGCTCAACCATGTAATGAAACATTCAGTTGTTTTCTTTTTCCTCTGATCTTCCTGTGGTACCCTGTGACGATGGCATTCGCATGGGGAGACAAGTGAGCCCCCCCGGGGCGTTGGCCCTATGTGGGTCAGTCATGTATTAATACGAAAGTCGCGGCATACTCTTCCTCCTCGGTGTTATTAACGCTGCGGATCTGGGAAAGACTTTCCTGGCCCCTGGGGACTTGCATTGATGAATATACGTTGGCCGAATTTTTAACCATTTTTTTGCGTCAGAGAAGGCTTTCGGAGAATTTAAGAAATTTGATTTTGATGGCTTGTAATTTTTTTTGTTTCAGAGTAGCTGATGGGGTTCATCGGTGTCGGTGAGTTGAAATAGTATTCTTGGTGGATTTACTTATTTTGGATGTGTGGGGTTAGTGAAAAATTGAAATTTCACATTTCAGTGAAAATTCAATGAAATTGCAAATTTAAAACAGGTCACATTTATTTGATATTTCTATAGAAGAATATTAATGATTTATTGAACTGAAATTGGGAGGTTCCTTGGAATTTCAGTGAAATTATTATGAAATCAATTTTTAAAACGGTGGATTATAAAAATTTTATTCTCTATTTGGAATAGCTCTTCTTAAGGCTATCCAAGTAGTTCGTTGAATATTCCAGAAAATATTTTATTAAATTGTACACTTCGTATCCAAATTTGACTAGCGCCAAATGTTGATGCCCTTTATCCTGTCAAATTCAATATTCCTTTTTTTAATTAGTTGTTTATAATCATTCTCATTGCAAAAAGCATACGACCGATGAGAATCGTATGTCCCAAATTATCATCTGTTACATTCTCGAATTACAATTCAATTCCTTCTAGAACACAGTTTAAAGTGTGACTTTCTGGAATTCAATGTTTGGAGATACTCTGGTAAAAGTGCGTGCCCACACTGTTATCAATTTCTAGTTAGTTCACACGGTAATTCAATTAATCTGTTGTTCATCTCATCAATATAATTCCGTCCTTAGGATATTGTCATCTCGTGTTTTCAGCACCAAATTGAAAATTAAAACTTCATTTGGAATATTCAGTCACAGAACGTTGATTCTGTATTTATTGACCCCCTGATGCCAATGAAACCCTCGGAGGTGACAGAAATGGGGAAAAAAATTTTTTCATTTTCACGTGGGTCAAGGGTGAAAGTCGATTTTCGCCAAAATTGAATTTTTTCGCCAAGTGAAAGTTGATTCTGTATTTTCTAACAATTCTGATGCCAATGAAACCCCCGAAGGCGCGACAAAAGTCGAAATAAAATTTTTTTTTTCACCCCGAGCCAAAGAGTCAGATTTTCTGTTTTTCCAGAGGGAAAGTCGACTTTCGCCAAAATCGAATTTTTTAGCTGGGTGAGCGTTGATTCCAACTATTTGAGCGACGGGCTATTCAGAACTCTCAAAAGTATGTGAAAAAAGTGAAAACTGAAAAAGTTTTTTTTTTCCAAATTTTCAAAGGGTCAGATTTTCGGTTTTTCCCGGGGAAGGTCGACTTTCGCCAAAATCGAATTTTTTAGCCGGGTGAACAGATCCGATCAATTAGCCCCTCATGTATAGATATTCCAAATTTTTATTTTTTTCCTCATTGAAGTAGTTTTGAAGAAAATTGCGAGCTAATAAAAAACATTTGCTAGTTAGTACTTTTTTTAAAATAAATTTTTGAAAAATCACCTCTGAAAAAAAGGGGGTTATCCCCTCTATTTCATTATTTCCAAAAAATTTTATCACCAATCGATAGAAAATTGTTTGAAGATTTTTGCGAGTCAAGAAAAAATCGTCAATGCAATCCTATTATTGTGTAAATTAACAATTCCAATTTCAACTGAAAACCAGAGTTGATGACCAGAGTTTGTAACAGAGATGTCAGACAAGATATGAATGTTTTTTTTGGCTCAAATGAAAGAGTGGGTCGAGAAATGGCGTGCAGAAGTCTTTAAAGATGACAAATCTCTCTAAAGATGATGTCTGTTTTCAATTGAAAAGCGCAATTGTGACAACATTTTCCAGTGGGTTCTAGGAGTCTCCCCTGGTTCAACACCATCTTTAGAGGTCCTAGCACGCCATTTCTCGACCCGCTCTTTCGTTTGAGCTCAAAAAAACATTCATATCTTGTCTGACATCTTTGCTATAAACTCGGGTCTTCAA
This sequence comes from Diachasma alloeum, assembly GCF_001412515.2. Lineage (NCBI taxonomy): Eukaryota > Metazoa > Arthropoda > Insecta > Hymenoptera > Braconidae > Diachasma > Diachasma alloeum. The sequence goes on from NW_021680410.1 coordinate 1,657,437, forward strand.
CTCGGGCTTTCAATTAAC
>NW_021680410.1:1657592-1660079 GCF_001412515.2 Diachasma alloeum
CATTTGAGCCAAAAAAAACATTCATATCTTGTCTGACATCTCTGTTACAAACTCTGGTCATCAACTCTGGTTTTCAGTTGAAATTGGAATTGTTAATTTACACAATAATAGGATTGCATTGACGATTTTTTCTTAACTCGCAAAAATCTTCAAACAATTTGCTATCGATTGGTCATAAAATTTTTTGGAAATAATGAAATAGAGGGGATAACGCCTTTTTTTTCAGAGGTGATTTTTCAAAAATTTATTTTAAAAAAAGTACTAAGTAGCAAATGTTTTTTATTAGCTCGCAGTTTTCTTCAAAACTACTTAAATGAGGAAAAAAATAAAAATTTTGAATATCTATACATGAGGGGCTAATTGATCGGATCTCCCTAACGACGCAGACTGCAATGTTTGCGAAACGTCGGCGCAATACTTAAACCAAACGCGGCATCCATCCGGAAGCCAATATTGTCAAGGGAAACTAAAGTTGATATTACCCCTAAAAAAATACTCCTCGTCTATTCCAGAAACTCTGAAAAGAATTTCCCCCGGAAAAAGTGTCCCGAACTACTCGGATATTCTCAAGCGATGAATAAAAATACCAGATCCTCAACATTCTGGGAAATATTAATAGTAGTGCCACAGAATCCGAGGACTTAGAATTCGCAATTTCCGGTCAAGTCTATTACACCTTGTGACGAACACCGACCTCCTCCTCAACACCAAGTTGGTCATTTTCTTGTTTCCCCTCCTGCACAATGCATCCACCTCAAATGTTCTCCAGGTTTTGTGTTTGAATTTTTTACATCACTGTACCAACAACTCGAAGGTTTAATCTCCCCACTGACTACTTTACATGCAATTATTTCCGCATGATCGATCGCCCCAAGTATCGCAAAGATTTGTTTTTTTTTTACTTTTTTTCGCCGATCGATCTTTGTTCCTGGAATTCAATTCAGCCTCATTTTAAATTCCATCCTTATGAATTCAGGTCTCGAGATACATGCGTTGCAAGGACACTCGCGTCAAATATTTCGTTCTGCCTTTCTCATTCCCCCTCATTTCTCAATTTTTTTTTTTTCCCTCCTGAACATTTCTTTCCGGTGGGATGGATATGGTGTGTTTGCCGAAGCCACATTGAATATGGTCAGACAAACATAAATGTCTCACACGCACGCGCGTGCCTGTTTTGATCTGTACGCGGTGATACGATGGAACGTGATATATTAGCGAGAGGCTTTTGTATGCAAAAACAGGATCTCATGGTTTTTCAGATTAAGAAATGTCGATGTATCAGGTTTATGCGATGCGCGATGAATGAATCTTGTCATATTTATTTGTTAAAATTCATACAAAGCACTGTTGTTTTGTTTCTTACATGTCTATTAATTTTTATCAAATCATTCGAGTGAAAAATAAGAACTTCTTACTTCGCTCTATAGAAAATATTGTCTTCAAGAAGTCTTAAGGATGTTCAACCCATCCAGTGGACAACTCAGTTGAAAAGAAAAATATAATTGACTAAATAAATCATTCATTTATTCAGTGACAATGAATGCTATTTAGGGGGAAACAAGCAGCACGACAGAAACCTTTTGACAGATTACATACTACTGCTACGTATTTTTTTGTCCTATTTTCATTTCTACCAATCTCATTGGTAGTAGGCTTCCGAATGGATCTCAATCTATCTTTTTTTTTAAATGAACACAAGGATTACCATCAATTCCCTCAATTTTCCTGGACACTCGTTGACTTTCCTGGAAATTTCTATCATTTTCTTGAGTGACAATCCTAACTATAAGCCAAAGTTTCAAAAGGTTTCCCTGAGTTTTACCTATGTCATAATGCGCAAAAGTGAATTCCAACCAAAAAAATTGAAAAACGTAAACATCTCTAAACTTTTCAATGGGATGGTAGACGTATTTCATTAGATCTAGATAGATGAGATCAAGACGGACATTTTGGAAAAAAAAGAAATGAAATCGGATCAGCAGTTTTTGAGATATTCACCAAAAGAGTTTCACATACAAAATTGAATATCTCCGAAACTAATGGTCCGATTCCGTTCATCTACAATCCCAAGCTTTGTTAACATAAGACCTCAAATCATACCAAGTTTCAAGTTTCTGTCTCAATTATTTTTTAAGTTATCATGCATTCAAGCAATTGCAGTGAAAAAACGAAAAAACGAGGATGAAACTACATTGCTCGGGGTGGAACGGTCTTTTTTCGATCCAATTGAATAGGTATCATCATGACGAGTATTTTGAAAAAGAAAATTTTAATCCGTCTCATGGTTAAGGAGATATCGGTAAAAAATGATTTTTGAGGAATCGCTATATCTCAAGAACCTCAACCGCTCAACCGATCGAGCTGAATNTGTAAAAACCGAAAATCTGACCCTGTGGCCCTCGGTGAAAATTTTTTTTTTCAGTTTTCACTTTCTCCACATACTTTTGAGAGTTCTGAATAGCCCGTCGCTTAAATAGTTGGAATCAA
>NW_021680410.1:1674509-1677661 GCF_001412515.2 Diachasma alloeum
CATTTGAGCCAAAAAAAACATTCATATCTTGTCTGACATCTCTGTTACAAACTCTGGTCATCAACTCTGGTTTTCAGTTGAAATTGGAATTGTTAATTTACACAATAATAGGATTGCATTGACGATTTTTTCTTAACTCGCAAAAATCTTCAAACAATTTGCTATCGATTGGTCATAAAATTTTTTGGAAATAATGAAATAGAGGGGATAACGCCTTTTTTTTCAGAGGTGATTTTTCAAAAATTTATTTTAAAAAAAGTACTAAGTAGCAAATGTTTTTTATTAGCTCGCAGTTTTCTTCAAAACTACTTAAATGAGGAAAAAAATAAAAATTTTGAATATCTATACATGAGGGGCTAATTGATCGGATCTCCCTAACGACGCAGACTGCAATGTTTGCGAAACGTCGGCGCAATACTTAAACCAAACGCGGCATCCATCCGGAAGCCAATATTGTCAAGGGAAACTAAAGTTGATATTACCCCTAAAAAAATACTCCTCGTCTATTCCAGAAACTCTGAAAAGAATTTCCCCCGGAAAAAGTGTCCCGAACTACTCGGATATTCTCAAGCGATGAATAAAAATACCAGATCCTCAACATTCTGGGAAATATTAATAGTAGTGCCACAGAATCCGAGGACTTAGAATTCGCAATTTCCGGTCAAGTCTATTACACCTTGTGACGAACACCGACCTCCTCCTCAACACCAAGTTGGTCATTTTCTTGTTTCCCCTCCTGCACAATGCATCCACCTCAAATGTTCTCCAGGTTTTGTGTTTGAATTTTTTACATCACTGTACCAACAACTCGAAGGTTTAATCTCCCCACTGACTACTTTACATGCAATTATTTCCGCATGATCGATCGCCCCAAGTATCGCAAAGATTTGTTTTTTTTTTACTTTTTTTCGCCGATCGATCTTTGTTCCTGGAATTCAATTCAGCCTCATTTTAAATTCCATCCTTATGAATTCAGGTCTCGAGATACATGCGTTGCAAGGACACTCGCGTCAAATATTTCGTTCTGCCTTTCTCATTCCCCCTCATTTCTCAATTTTTTTTTTTTCCCTCCTGAACATTTCTTTCCGGTGGGATGGATATGGTGTGTTTGCCGAAGCCACATTGAATATGGTCAGACAAACATAAATGTCTCACACGCACGCGCGTGCCTGTTTTGATCTGTACGCGGTGATACGATGGAACGTGATATATTAGCGAGAGGCTTTTGTATGCAAAAACAGGATCTCATGGTTTTTCAGATTAAGAAATGTCGATGTATCAGGTTTATGCGATGCGCGATGAATGAATCTTGTCATATTTATTTGTTAAAATTCATACAAAGCACTGTTGTTTTGTTTCTTACATGCCTATTAATTTTTATCAAATCATTCGAGTGAAAAATAAGAACTTCTTACTTCGCACTATAGAAAATATTGTCTTCAAGAAGTCTTAAGGATGTTCAACCCATCCAGTGGACAACTCAGTTGAAAAGAAAAATATAATTGACTAAATAAATCATTCATTTATTCAGTGACAATGAATGCTATTTAGGGGGAAACAAGCAGCACGACAGAAACCTTTTGACAGATTACATACTACTGCTACGTATTTTTTTGTCCTATTTTCATTTCTACCAATCTCATTGGTAGTAGGCTTCCGAATGGATCTCAATCTATCTTTTTTTTTAAATGAACACAAGGATTACCATCAATTCCCTCAATTTTCCTGGACACTCGTTGACTTTCCTGGAAATTTCTATCATTTTCTTGAGTGACAATCCTAACTATAAGCCAAAGTTTCAAAAGGTTTCCCTGAGTTTTACCTATGTCATAATGCGCAAAAGTGAATTCCAACCAAAAAAATTGAAAAACGTAAACATCTCTAAACTTTTCAATGGGATGGTAGACGTATTTCATTAGATCTAGATAGATGAGATCAAGACGGACATTTTGGAAAAAAAAGAAATGAAATCGGATCAGCAGTTTTTGAGATATTCACCAAAAGAGTTTCACATACAAAATTGAATATCTCCGAAACTAATGGTCCGATTCCGTTCATCTACAATCCCAAGCTTTGTTAACATAAGACCTCAAATCATACCAAGTTTCAAGTTTCTGTCTCAATTATTTTTTAAGTTATCATGCATTCAAGCAATTGCAGTGAAAAAACGAAAAAACGAGGATGAAACTACATTGCTCGGGGTGGAACGGTCTTTTTTCGATCCAATTGAATAGGTATCATCATGACGAGTATTTTGAAAAAGAAAATTTTAATCCGTCTCATGGTTAAGGAGATATCGGTAAAAAATGATTTTTGAGGAATCGCTATATCTCAAGAACCTCAACCGCTCAACCGATCGAGCTGAATTTTAGCACAAATTTGACTATCAGTAGTACCAATTAGCAGCCAGAATTTCAGCGGCTTTACTTTCATCGTTCTCGAGTTATAGGGGCAGTTCTGGACAACCGGACATGAATGTGCACACACTTACCTACTCCCATAGAGACATTTTTTAAAAACATCCCCGAGTCGAATAATTGGACCTGACAAATTCTACTTAGGTCTTTCCGTTCAGAACTGGATAGGTCTTGGGAAGCCTCTTCCCAAGTGCTTCCGAGACCTTTCTACCTCTGGTTATGTCCCATTTCAGCACTTGTTAGGTGTAAGCAGCACTTGCATTCAGACTTTCCAAATCCTTGCCGGTCCCCGTAATTCTATGGGCCTATATTAAATCTGCGTTCATATCCCTGTTTACTCATGCATTATTGAAATAAAAAATGCAATTATTGTTTTTTTTTAATCTCGAAAATCGACATTTCACGGGAGGGTGGAGGGGAGATGCATGTATGCGGAGGCTTGACATTTTTACCCAACAAGCGGAGAAGGTTGCAGAATCTATTCTAGCCACTCTTGCCCCTCCGCTTGCATGCATTGTCCAAATAAAAAATGAAAGTGTTAACAAATCTGACCCTTGTTCCAAGTAAAAACCGAAAATCTGACCCTGTGGCCCCCGGTGAAATTTTTTTTTTTCAGTTTTCACTTTTTCCACATACTTTTGAGAGTTCTGAATAGCCCGTCGCTTAAATAGTTGGAATCAACGTTCACCCGGCTAAAAAATTCGATTTTGGCAAAAAATCCAAGATCTGACAGTT
>NW_021680410.1:1677860-1681013 GCF_001412515.2 Diachasma alloeum
CCCTGTCTCCTCGTTGGCTACAAATTTCAACCCTCCGCATACATGCCTTCCCTTTCACCCGCTCGTAAAATCACGCGTTCTCGGTAGCATCGAGGAGGACTTCTCAGCACCGAAAAGAACTGAGGATTCGAAAGATCTCTGGAAAAGTACATCGCAGAACTGATTAGGACTTACCAGGTCCATCTAGGTCTGGAGAGATCTTGAAAGACCTGTGTACGTCCAATCAGAACCAAATCCTCGACTCGGGTCATTTCTTCACGTTTCATGACATTTGTAGGCATTTCCACCGAAAATTAGGAAATCGAAAAAAATCATGATGACAAAGCTTCCATTCGGAAGCAATAACATGTGACAAAACAGCTCAAGGGTTAACGACATTTTCATCCACTTTTCAATCACCTCCGATAATACAGAAATGCAAAGTAATAATTATTGAATTCGTCCCGAGCTGTCAGAGAGAGTAAAGAGGGAAATAACCGTGCGGCACCTTTAGAGATTTCCCCAGTCAGTCTCGGCGGTTGTACAGAACGAAGTAGAGAACAGAGTGCAGAAGAGAGAGTGGGAGAGAGCTAGAGTCCGCACGCCCGAAATTTTTTATCTCGACATTTGTCCCGGCTCCAAGCGTTTTATTGTCATTGGTGAGGGGAAGAGATGAGGAATCGACAATCGACGCTTGCTAAAAAATTATTAGCTCTTGTGTTTTCGAGCTTAGTCCTAGAGCAGAGCAGAGACTAACGGGAGTCCATACACACCATCGTGGTGGCTATCTAGTGGCCGTTGCCATCTGTACGTACCAAACACGCGACTTGGCGTGTCGCGCTCTGCAACCTTCGAATTTGCGATCCTTAACGAGTAACGATGGAGTTTGGGTTGCCCATTGGCGGGAGGTTAATTACAACTTTGAGGATACGCAATTTATAATGACGATACGATTCTACATGCATTCTTTATTATCGGAACTATTGATCTTGTCTTTGCAGGTCGAAAAACTCATTTTCGCAATGATTTTGTGTAATTTTTTTTTAATGTTTGGTAATTATAGGGCATCTTTGAAGGCTATTAAAATAGGCACTGGATCATGATAATTGTTGTTTATTTTTCATTAGTTTGCTTTCGAAAGCTTTGTAATCGTCAAACGTTTTAATTTAAATTTTAAAAATTTTAACGTTGCGGCAATGTTGAATTCGATGAAGCATTGAATTAAATTTAAAATACATCGTTATAGAAATTCCATTCGAAACCAAATTTCTAATCGATTAGGGGAGCGTATTTCTCCGGATCGGCTGAGAAAAAATTTTTTTTCTTTTTTAATTATGCAAATATTTCATAACAACAAGTAATTTCACCAGTAATTTTCAATTTTCTCCCGTGGAAATGTCGTTAAAAAAATCCACATCATTTCTTGTCTTGAAACTATTGCTGAGGCAAGACAATCGTTTCCTTCACAACTCAGGGATAAGTTTTCTCATCTTTTTAATAATTCCCCTGGTTAAATGTTTTGTCATCATGATCTCATGCAGGAAGAATATGTTTTCCGGTTGCTTTCGAAAGCATTGTAATCGTCAAACGTTTTAATTTAAATTTTAAAAAATTTAACGTTGCGACAATGTTGAATTCGATGAAGCATTGAATTCAATTTAAAATACATCGTTATAGAAATTCCATTCGAAGCCAAATTTCTAATCGATTAGGGGAGCGTATTTCTCCGGATCGGCTGAGAAAAAATTCTTTCTCTTTTTTAATTATGCAAATATTTGATAACAACAAGTAATTTCACCAGAAATTTTCAATTTTCTCCCGTGGAAATGTCGTTAAAAAAATCCACATCATTTCTTGTCTTGAAACTATTGCTGAGGCAAGACAATCGTTTCCTTCACAACTCAGGGGTAAATTTTCTCATCTTTTTAATAATTCCCCTGGTTAAATGTTTTGTCATCATGATCTCGTGCAGGAAGAATATGTTTTCCGATTTAAAATATTTTTTTTTAATTGATAAAACGAAAAAATAACGCGAAACACTCTCTCGGTGAATAAATACTCCCCTGATGATTGTTTACGAGTATGTGCGGATAGTGTCTAGATTCTCGAGTATATGGGAAGCCTTGGGGTCCTGAACAGCTGTGCGATAGGATGAAGGAACGCCTGGAAGAAAACACTGATGTTGCCCGCGAGACATACAATCCGTATGGGCCCCTCGTACCCAAGTAATTTAATTTATGACCTAGGTAGCAGTCATCAGCGCGTGCCGAACGGGGTACAGAGGCCGCAAGGTCGATTGTGTGGAATAACGTCAGTATGTTTTTATATCCTGGAATTGTTTTTTTTTTTTCATCTTCATTTGCATTTCAATTTTGCATTCGCACGATTTTATGCCGCCACGATGATTCTCTAGGATGAGAGCGGGATGAAAAATCATGGTAATTATGGGAATATCACCGCGTGCTCATTTGCATAAGTTTACTTTCACCCGGAGACATTCACTTTCGCACTCAAGTACAGGTTCGGCGGAGGAGGAAGCCACTCAGGTACATTCCAGTCTCAGATTTTCCATGATTCATAGTAGCGAACAATTCAGTTGCACTCAGAGGCCTATTCAGAGGCAATATTTTGCGTGAGAAGTTGATGTTGAGATGATAAGAGACAATACAAAACAATGAAGTTCATTAAATTTCAGGGAGGCAAATAGTCTCAATTAACAAAATTTTGAATCAACGTATTAAGGATATCCAAGTGCGTTAGCCCATTTGAGTCTAAGTTTTCGAACAGTTTACAATGATTTTATTATTCAAATTTTGCAGCTCTGAATTTTAATCTCGATATTGAACCGTTGGGAAATGAAGCTGAAATTCGTCAGTGGAAAATTCAATTTAGGGGATATTCAAGTGTAGGAGAGTCATCCCGAGTCGAATAATTGGACCTGACAAATTCTACTTAGGTCTCTCCGTTCAGAACTGGATAGGTCTTGGGAAGCCTCTTCCCAAGTGCTTCCGAGACCTTTCTACCTCTGGTTATGTCCCACTTCAGCACTTGTTAGGTGTAAGCAGGACTTGCATTCAGACTTTCCAAATCCTTGCCGGTCCCCGTAATTCTATGGGCCTATATTAAATCTGCTTTCAATTGAAAATTTACTCATGCGTTATTGAAATAAAAAAT
>NW_021680410.1:1681993-1716968 GCF_001412515.2 Diachasma alloeum
CACGTGAAAATGAAAAATTTTTTTTCCCCATTTCTGTCACCTCCGAGGGTTTCATTGGCATCAGGGGGTCAATAAATACAGAATCAACGTTCACTATTTTTTATTTAAACACCGCCTGCAAACGGGGAGATGAGGGTGGCTAAAATATATTCTGCAACCCTGTCTCCTCGTTGGCTACAAATTTCAACCCTCCGCATACATGCCTTCCCCTTCACCCGCTCGTCAAATCACGCGTTCATCGGTAGCATCGAGGAGGACTTCTCAGGACCGAAAAGAACTGAGGATTCGAATGGTCTCTGGAAAAGTACGTCGCAGAACTGATTAGGACTTACCAGGTCCATCTAGGACTGGAGAGATCTTGAAAGACCTGTGTACGTCCAATCAGAACCAAATCCTCGACTCGGGCAAATAATCATATGTACAAATGTTTTTTTAGTGCGAAAGAGTTCGTACATTACTTAAAAATGTTTGTACATCCCTAGATTCGCCTAAGAGAATTCTTTTGCTGTCGTTTCGTGCTGGAATTCGAATTGTGGATTATTGACACTGTCGTTGCTGTTTTACATTTCTCAATTTGTTACACTTATTACAGTTGATCTCCTTTTCTTTTTTTTATTTATTGGTCTCCTTTTTTCATTTTCAATTTTTAGTTCACATTCTTTGAGGTATTTACAAATTATTTCTGTGTATTTATGGGTCAGTTGCTTCTGCAAATCTGCTGTCAAATCTTTCGCTAGTTTCAGTTTCATCGTTAGGAAACTTTTTAAAAATCTGAAAGGAATTAGGAAGTTCACTTTTGGAGGAAGATTCATTAAAAAATATATATACTCGAATGGAGTATATTTTATATACTGTTAAAGAAGTTTGTAAAATTACTACACTTTTGCTACATCAATTTGTAATAAAATTACAATTCCGTAGTAGAATTGGTATTTGCTATATTTTTGCATGAATATTGCAGCGAATATTTGGAGTTTTACTGGAATATATACGGAAATTACTACATTGGAATTGTAAAATTACTATTCTCGTGTGTGAATTCAATTGTATTAGAATTTCCCAACGTAATTACTGGAAATATTGAATATTTCTGAATTTTTTACCGTACACAAATATAGTGAAATTCCCATCATTTTTCCAAATTCACAATAATAATTCAGGAATTCATTCCAATTTGGGAATTGCACGTACAGACTGAAAAATGACTATACTTCTTCGATATTTCCTAGGGCATTGTCCTTCGATTTTATTATTCCTATGGAAAATATAATTTAACAATGATATCATTTTAGAATTAACTACATATATAAACCTGGTTCAACAATAAAATATACTCGATTCAAGTATATTTTATACTCGAATGAGGGATGGATGGGTGTTTCAATTCAAGGATCAGCCCAGGTTGTACCAAGTGTAATATAAGGGTCAGACCCTAAGTGTGAGAATATAAGGGTCAAAAAGTGGAGGTTAAAAAATGAGGGTCGGAATATTAGAGTCAAAAACTGAGGGCCTGAATGTAAAGGTGAAGGAATGAGGGTCAGAATATTAGGATCAAAAAATTACGGTCAGAATATAAAAATAAAAAAAGTGGGTGTCAAGCAATGAGGGTCATATAAGGGCTAAAAACGATGATCAAGCGTAATATATGACTTATATTCTGACCCTCATTTTTTAACGTCCACTTTTTGACCCTTATATTCTGACACGTAGTTTCTGACCCTTATATTACACTCACGAGGGCTTGCAACAACCCGACCTGATACAAAAGAATCATCTTCAAATTGAAATACCCATCCCCCAATTGAGTATAAAACTTGAATCAAGTATATTATACTCAATTCAGGTATATTTTTTTCCGCGAACTGTAAAAGATACTTGAATATCCTTAATTCGTGATTCGTAAATTATTCTGATGAATGCGTTAATTGCGATAATTACCCTCGTGAAACCTACTCGCAGCTAAACAAAATAGGACTGACTATTCATGCGCAAAACGCTGAATATTTCAATTCCCTGAAAAAAAAAAAATGTGATCTTGAAAACAAAGGATAACAAGATTGTCGACACGTATGTTCGAAAGTCAATAGTCTTAAACGATCACACGACGTAGGAGCGCGGTATGTCGGGCATTTAGCCAGCAGGAGAGAGCGTGTCCACGGGGGCAGGTAACACGGGACAATCAAACAGCTACTTGGCGAGTGAGACACACCGCAGGAGAAGTACCGCGTATATGCGATGCAACCCAGTGGAATTTAGCTTTCAGACGCGTGAGAATCTTTCATGATATTTTTCCAACAGTTGGCTTTCAACACTGTTATACACAAACCTCAGGACGGAAATCGCTACGTGGAAAGCAGAGGTGCGCGAGAGAGGGAGAGAGAGAGGGAGACTGGGGCTGTATGCCTTTATAGTTTTGCTGAAAGAGTGACTATCTTGGTGAGCGGCTCTCTGCCGCGACGTTGATTGCTCGCTGGGTGAACAATTTCCAAGGGGACAATTTCCCGCTTCGCGTTTCCTTTCATCCTCACTGGTGTCCGCCTCGGTATATATCCGCTGTTCTCTTCCCATTAATCTTTCTATCGTCTGTGCTTCAATGGGGAGAGGAAGCGACGGGTGGGATGATTCATTTTTCGGGGAGGGTGGGGCAAAATGGACTTATGCACGTCTTCTGTGCTTCTGGAATTAATGCGATGGGCCCGGGAAGAGAAGACGTGTCTGGAGGAAATTATTTGAGAATACGTATCTTGGAAATTTAATTTAAGTGGATTTTAATGGTGAAAAGTTGAACGGGTCGTGGGAATTTTTGGAGTGAAAAGGTCATTGGGAAATACGGAGTAATTTCACATTTTTAAACAATTTCACATGAACCCACTGATAGAATGATTCTTTCATTCCAAACGAGATTCGTTAACTATTAACGAATGGTAGAGTTGGATATGACCAAATAATTATTCGTTAATAGTTAATGAATGGTTCACTTGAAAGATGAAAGTCGAGTCAAACAAGGCGCCTTAAATATGCATTTGTTAACTATTACATTAACGAATGAACATTTGGTGAGACCATAGGCCCTAGCTTCCAACCAAATCCATTCGTTAACAATAACTAATCTTTGCTATCAGTGCACTTAGTTTTTCTTGAAGAATGTTTTGCTTGTGTCGGTAATTTTCGTTCAAACCTCGACTGATATAACGATTTATTAATTGTCAATGAGGCTAGGTAACTATTAACAAATAGTACAGTTAAATATGACTACACGGAGAGAAATGTTCTCATAATTCACTCACCGATTACGGAATCGACTCAGAAAATTTAAGTGACGGTATCGTAATTTTTCACAGGAGATTCAGATAAAAATTACTGAACGCTCCGGAAAAATTCCGAGACAGTTCCGTAAAATTTTCTACAACCACATTTCGCTCCGGAATTACGGAAAAGATACGTAATTTTTATTGAATATTTCTCTCCGTGTATACGAATATTCGTCAATAGTTAAGGTATTTATGGCATGGTCAGACGACTCGAAAAAAAAAGAAATTGATGATTTTTTTATACATTTTTTTATTTTTTCACCACTTCTACGTAAAATCACAGATAGCCTAGGAGAAATTTGGCAGGAATTTTTCTAAAAAAATGCATTTTAACACAAAAACATATTAAAAACAGAAAAAAAGTCGCCATTTTCCTGAAAATTCGGACTTGCGTGGAGCTTCCAGGGAGGAACATAAAAAAAAATTCAAGTGGCCTAAGAAAATTCTTTAGAAGGGATAATTAAAAAACACATGAAAAATAAAAATTCTGCGTGCGCAATTTGGAATAGCGACAACGTCGAGATTAGAAATTGTGGAGGTGTAAGCGCGGCAAATACGAATGGAGTTGTGATGATACATTTCGCTATGGGAAGGAACATAACAGGGGCAAAACGGCCCCCCTTCAATTGTCAATAACTTGTGAATGACATTGTGAAAATTCCCAGTTCCAACTTCATTTTGAAGATAATTTTTCATTCTTCAAAACGAGCTCTAACTCATCCCAATCGGATTATTGAATCGGAAAATATTGACGATTGAACGGGGGCCGTTTTGCCCCATCCTCCCCTACCTCGAACGGCACGACGTTGTCACTTTTTCCGTCCATATTAATTATTTTCCAATGATCCAAAAGACAAGCTAGAAAAATAAATGAAGGCTTGAAATATGTGGGAAGCAAATAGAAAAGTTATTAAAAAAATATTTTGAACACAAAAATGGTCGAAATAGATTGAAAATTTGTAATTGAAATATCGTCATTTTTTTGTTCAGCGATTGTTTTTCTGCGGGAGAACAATAGATTCCCCTCCGTCTCACCTCCTACAGGGCCACACCGCCGTAAATACCTTCATGAATGGCTCAGTTAAAAGATGAAAGTCGTGTCAACTTCAATTAAATTCATATGTTTATTATAAGTAATCCTCTCTATCAGTGTGAAAATTGAGACTCGACAATGAGTGAAGACAATCAAGAAGAATGAAAGCCAAGATGACTGTTTTGATACAAGATTGGTTCATGGATCGGTGGATGATGATGATCGTGTCGTTAACCTCGCGAGTTGGAAGCTATGTTGGAGTCCTGGTGAAACAGCCTGTAGCTCTTGCCAGCCCTGCGCTGTGCGCCGGGGTATTATGGCTTGTTTGCAGTGGCGCATACCTGTGTGGGGCTCCCTCTCCCTCATTCGTCCTCTTCTTGTTCTTTCCGCACCTAGGATTCACGGGTATTGCTCTACCGACTTTCATTATTCCCGAGTTAGCACAATACGCACACGTGATTACCAACTTGTAGCGCTCGGTGTTTTGATGATGGCTGTGATGCCGTCTCTTTTCGATTTCTGTCTCCGCAGAGAGAAAAAAAAATTGTCTCAAGAAAATATGCTTCAGATATTAGAAATTTGTTCCTCAATGTGTGAGAATATAAGGGTCAAAAAATGGAGGTTAAAAAATGAGGGTCGGAATATTAGAGTCAAAAACTGAGGGTCTGAATGTAAAGGTGAAGGAATGAGGGTCAGAATGTTAGAGTTAAAAAAGAGGGTCAAAATGTTAGGATCAAAAAATTAGGGTCGGAATATAAAAGTGAAAAAAGTGGGTGTCAGGCAATGAGGGTCATATAAGGGCTAAAAACGGTGATTAAGCATAATATATGACTGATATTTAGACCCTCATTGCCTGATACCCACTTTTTTACTTTTGTATTCTGACCCTAATGTTTTGAGCCTAACATTCTGACTCTCATTTTTTAACCTCCACTTTTTGACCCTTATACTCTGACACTTAGTGCCTGACCCTTATATTACATTAAGAGGGCTTGCTACAACCCGACATACAAAACAATCATCTTCAAATTAAAATACCCATCCCCCAATCGATTATAAAAAATACTAGAATCAAGTACACTTTATTCTCAATTCAACTATATTTTTTCCGTGTCCATATTATCAAGCCCCTTGACACGTATTCCCAGAGAAAATGTTAATCACCGACAGGTGTACGAAGTAACAGTTAAGTGTTGTTCATGACAATAGAATCTCATTTGTCATTTCATTGACTGGATGAAACAGAAATAAAAATTAATAACACGACGGAGGACATGTGACGTTACGTAAGTCCGTTGACGACAGCGCCATAATGATACATCGAATGCCAATAAATAATTTGCCCACAAGAATCATGGAGTATCACCACTATTGGAAGAGTAAAATCCAGCGAGACGGGACAATCAGCAGATAATACAGAATAACGATGGTATAACTCTGCAAGTCAATAATCATGAGGATGGGATAGCACGTGCGAAAGAAATCAATCACTTCCTCTCGGTAAATTATACCTCTGGTGAAATCTTCCCAACGTCGTGTCATAATACGTGAGATGTCCGAGTGAAAAGCTGCCGCTGTGAAGTAACATTTACTTCAATAGGTATACCTGCTCTGAAGCAGTAGTAGGAGAGGACTGTAAATCCTCAACGGTGATAACTATCTTCGCGATAGTTGAAGTGTGTACACGTTCAAATGCTGGTTGTACACAAAATACAGTGGGGAGTAACGGAATTAGTACATCCTGGGAGGACAAATTATCATTATCCAATCGGAAGTTGAGAAGCGGGGAAAAATCTATTTGATTCAGTAGTGGAGCGGTTAAACAGGGTATTTATTTAGAATTTGAAAGGGGAGTTACGTGGAGTTGAATTATCTATGAATTTTCATTTTTTTTCGAAGTCTGCTGAAATTCCAAAGCTTGAAAATTCATTGTTTGGTGAAAAAATCACTGGAAACTGTAAATTTTAATTCAATGATCAGGAAACTTTGTATAAAT
This sequence comes from Diachasma alloeum, assembly GCF_001412515.2. NCBI lineage: Eukaryota > Metazoa > Arthropoda > Insecta > Hymenoptera > Braconidae > Diachasma > Diachasma alloeum. The sequence continues at coordinate 1,688,334 of NW_021680410.1, forward strand.
ATCATGAGGGATCAGTCCATTTATTAATAGTTATTAGTTTGTTAAAGGAATTGGGGTGCGAATAATAGGAAATGAAGAAAATGACGCGTCCGCGGGCTATATACGACTGAAGATGAAATAATGAGATTGATTGATTGAAGTTTATTCACTGTACAGGATGTTGCACAAAAGTATAAATGATTCGCGATAGTTGAAATGTGTACACGTTCAAATGCTGGTTGTACACAAAATACAGTGGGGAGTAACGGAATTAGTACATCCTGGGAGGATAAATTATCATTATCCAATCGGAAGTTGAGAAGCGGGGAAAAATCTATTTGATTCAGTAGTGGAGCGGTTAAACAGGGTATTTATTTAGAATTTGAAAGGGGAGTTATGTGGAGTTGAATTATCTATGAATTTTCATTTTTTTTTCGAAGTCTGCTGAAATTCCAAAGCTTGAAAATTCATTGTTTGGTGAAAAAATCACTGGAAACTGTAATTTTAATTCAATGATCAGGAAACTTTGTATAAATATCATGAGGGATCAGTCCATTTATTAATAGTTATTAGTTTATTAAAGGAATTGGGGTGCGAATAATAGGAAATGAAGAAAATGACGCGTCCGCGGGCTATATACGACTGAAGATGAAATAATGAGATTGATTGATTGAAGTTTATTCACTGTACAGTATGTTGCACAAAAGTATAAATGACTAAAGTCACACAGCAGTGTAATAGCAACTATAAAATTAAAAATAGGCTAGTAAAATCGTAAGTAGCAACTCTATACAAAATTAGCAAATTGACTCGAGAAAATAAAAATAAAGGTAATGCAAATTACCTTTAGGTTAATTCAAAAAAATTTTGCAAATGTAACAAATTCGACAGAGATGATGGTACGTGGAGGTTGTCCAGAGGGAGAACAAGAATAAATACGCAACAATATATTCTTGAATTTCTAATTAGTTGAAAATTCAAGGAAGTTGTAGAATCCTCGTATTCCTGATGTTCAAAAATGGAATATTCCTCAAAAACTCAACTGGGAGATGAGTCGACTTAAACCATTTTACCACTTCGCTACTGAATTATTTTCGGTGATTTTCAACCAAGGATTTTGTTCGTTCAAATAAGACTTGCTTGAGAAATTGTTCGTTTTTCTCTCAGTGTGCAACATTATGAAAACGTGGGAAAACGTAAGTTTCCCTGAAGATTTCATCATAAATATGTAATAAAAAATGGATGGACCTCCAATGGGAATTTCAATACCCATTGACTCATCCTCTCATCCCACTCCACCACTTTCTATTCAATTTGAAGGAAAAAATTCATGATATCACATTTCCTTTGTCACGCCGTCGAATTCCCATAATGACAAAAACATCATTATGGCTCGTGCCACTGTCGTCAGTCCAGCACCTTGAACACTTTGATACATAATGCAGCCCCGGAGTTCATTGTTAAAGTTAATCCAGCAATCTATATTCCATTCTCGCGCGAAGGCCGTGGTGGGGACAAAATTGGTATGCAAGGAGCCCGATATCCTGATGAGCATACCGGTCAACATCGTCGCATACTCGAGTCCCTAAAAATACATTTGAATAAGTCATTTAATCCGTGACTCGTTTATGATCATCTATCGAATAGCGATTATCGACTGCAGTAGGCACTCATGATCGTATAAAACAATCAAATGGACGTTTAGTTGCTCTGTGATTACTCATTAGGACTCTATATGGTGCAGCTGTAATGTAGCCAGTGATTTATCAATGCCTTATCGATTACATCATGTTTATACAGCAGGAACGAGCCATTAAGTTGATACCATAAAATTAATGAAACGCGACGAATACCGGGGGTAATTGCACTGTAAAAACTAGTGTCTTCAGGACGTCTTAATTCAGGACGCGGCCTCCTAAAAACAATATTTTTGAGAGATAAGATATTTTTATAATGACTTGAAGTACAAGTCGTCCAGTTTAAGACATTTGTTTAGTCTTTTGTCAAAATACTTGTCTTGTTGCCCCCTATCAAGATCAATTAAAGCATGAATACCCTCAGAAAGTTTTCGAGATATTCGCGTTTTTCCAATTTTTCCATTTGAGAGTTAATTTGGCGTTCTATAATACGTGTAAAACTTCGAATAACTATGTAAGATTCTGGCTACTGATTAGTGTGACTGAGTCACACTTGTGTATAAAATTTTGTCTCGATCCAATTAATACATCCTGGTAATTGAGCAATTCATCCAAAATTGTTTTCTTCTAAAATTCACACATGGTTATTTTATTGATTATTTTCGCCTCTGATGGGGCTTATTCTCGACTTATTTTATCAATTTATTGAGAGTCTGAAACAAAAGACCTTCGACGAAGACCCTTGAAATGTCTACAATGCATGTCTCAATGTCTCACCTTGAGACACTAAAAATGCCTTAAATTTTGAGGTAAAAGCGTCTTAAGAACGCACCCGACGTGTCTTCATCTTGCCCACTAGGTTTTCTCTCTGGAGAAATGAATGAGAGGATTGATCGAATTTGTTGTTATGTGCCACTTTACTTCACTGCCCGCACTATCGGATCGCACCGCTATTACGTCGTCAGTGGGAAACGAAGATCGATGATAAGCACAACTGCGATACAAGATAAATAATAAGACAATAAATAACGGCGACAAGAGAATGGACCAGTCGTATATGTAGACGTATAATGCCTCAGGGGATGCACAAAGAGCAGCATGTGAACCGACAACAGCTATTTCGAACCGATCGGTCATACAGATTTTTGGAGAACATGAGGAACAATCCTCTTGATACAAGTGTTTTCCCAGTTTCTGACCAGAAATGGACTGTCAAGATCATCTGGTGTATATTCACCAAGTGTATTGAAACGAAAGACCGGCCTCTCAGGTTACTATCCTAACTACATCCCCTCAAAGGCTTTCCTTCCGCATTCTTAAAATGCCAACGCTCGAACTCCCAACCAATAATTTCTAAATGGAGCCCCAAACCATATTCTCCTAGTAAATAATGTCCCTTTTTTATATTTTCTGGTTCCCCCTGCTACCATTAACCCTCTCCTTGCCGTCTAACTCAAGTACTTACTTTTCTTTCTGCCCCCCCAGAGATCCTTCTAAGTGTATTCCCCTCTCATACCTTATCCATCTGAGCTCTGCTATTCCTGGCTTTTATGACCTCTTTGTCTCACTACACTTCGAAACATTTATGTTTCCTTCTGCGTGGTGGTATTTTTTGCCAATTATCTTTTTATCTGACACGTGTCGATAACCGGTGAGATTCAAGTTAGCTAGAGTTTCTTCGCTGATGGAATTAGATTGTGGAAGGGCGCTTGGGATCGTATGAGGAGTCAGTGATTCTGGAGGTATTTGGAGAGAAATTGGCCTTCATTTTGTGAATGGAATTGAATATTGAGGGATTGTTGAAAATTTTTGGCTAAAACTTTCAAGTTGCGCTGCAATTTGAAGGAAAAATCAGTGGAAATTGTTCATTTCAGCTCAATTAGGGCGAATTCGTAAAATTTCATAACACTTTTATTTAAAACAACTCGTTTTATTTTTAATGATAGTCCAATAGTAAATGAAACTAGTCTGCTAAAAATTAATAAGGTTAATAAATATTTTGTTTTGCAACGGAATAGTCGCCATGTTCGAGCTCTCATTTTCAATTCGAAATATTGCCCACTTTTTTTTAAGGTATTTATGGCGTGGAGGCCATATAGGAGGTGAAACAGAGGGAAATCTATTGTTCTCTCGCAGAAAACCAATCGCTGAGCAAAAAAAAAGAAATGTCAATTACAAATCTTCAATTTATTTCGACCATTTTTGTGTTCGATATATTTTTTTAATAACTTTTTAATTTTTTCCCACATATTTCAAGCCTTTTTTTATTTCTCTAGCTTGGCTTTTGGATAATTGGAGAATAATTAATATGGATAGAAAAAGTGACAACGTCGTGCCGTTCGAGGTACAAGTTGGCAGCACTGATTCACTCAGTTGTTATGTTCCGTCCCATAGCGAAATGTATCATCGCAACTTTATTCGTATTTGCCGCGCTTACCCCTCATTATTTGTCTTTATGTTCCTCCACGAAAGCTCCACCCAAGTGCAAAATTTCAGGAAAATGGCGACTTTTTTCAATTTTTAATATTTTTTTTCCGAATTCCCATATAAGAGCCCGCGTTAAAGTGCATTTTTTTAGAAAAATTCCTGCTAAATTTCACCCATACTCCTAGACAATCTGGGATTTCGCGTAGAAGTTTTAAAAAAGCAAAGAATGTATTAAAAAAATCATCACTTTCTTGACTTTATTTTGACTTCCCCTGACCATGACATAAATACCTTAATAGCTATTTTCATCACAAGGTCCACAAAGTATTTTCTGACGAATGTGGATTTGTAGGCCGAGCCGAAGGCGAGGCCTGTAATCACATTCGTCAGAAAATACTTTTGGACCGTGTGATGAATGCAATTTTTCGTCAGAAGGCCCGTAAGAGCCGTAAGACTTCTGACGAAAAAAAGGATTATAGTCCCACTGAAATCTCAAAGACTTTTAATTCGAAAATCAATGGATACCGTAAATTCCACATCAATTATTTCAAATTAAATTCACGAGCTGGTCAATTGAATTCACGAACTCTCTGAACATCAACATTCCTCCATCAGAAATTTCAATGGAAAATCTCGATAAATGTCTGATCACCGTTCCGAAGACACTTTCTGACCCCATCGACCCCACAGAATTCCACCACAACTCATTCCCCTGGTGACACAATCTAATCCTACCATCCTCAATCAATCTCGATCATGAAACGACTGACAAACGGTATCCATTTCCGAAATTCGATTATCCCGAGGGCCATAATTGACTCCGATGGAGAGATACTTGATGCAGGTCAGTACGTGATGCCTTCAACAATCACTTGAACATCTATCTCGTATTGGCTCTCGACCCCAATAGCCTATTCTTCTCCAAGCGGTTGCAGACGTTTCAGATCAATGATTGTGGACGATTGAACCTGGGAATGAGGTAGATAGCATCCGCCTGCCTCAATATGCATCATTGAGTTTTGACATTTTCCCCTCAGATGTTTGCGTGGATGTTCATTACTCTCCTACTACATTCCGTGATTACTTACTTACGTATGCAAACAACTTGGCAAAGCTATCACGAATCCATCATTGGTCTAGGCTGTTGGAATCATCGGAGGAATGCACAGATAAATACTTTAACGTCAGGGGAAATTGATTACCTGTCGAAATGCGTTGATTCACTTTTCCTGCTTCACATGCTCTCAAGAGCCTCTTCTGTGTTACACTGTTGGAGAAAAATTGATAGTTCATGGACAGTTTACTCGTAATTTTCAGGAGAGTGACAGAGAGTTCGATTTCGGGAGAAAATAATTATGAAATTTGTGATTTGACTGAAAATTCAATGTCATTCTGCATTTTTTTATCAAGAAATGTATAAACAAGAAAATTAAATTAAAAATGAAGAAAATTGCTATTGTCAATATCCTTTGTTCATATTGATATTTGTAATATTCATATTCATAGTGTTCCAGGGACAGTTAACTGAGGTAACTGTCAGGATGCTGAGATTTAAATCAATTTAGGAAGAACAATTATAAAATTTCTAATTGCCCTGAACATTCAATGAAATTCCAAATTTGTTAGCAACAGAAAAACTAGAATTTACTAATTTACTAATTTATTTGAATTTTCAATGAAATCATGAAAGTTGAAAAATATATTCACCCGAATTTTGTGGATTTTAATTAATTTTCATGGAATAATTAAATTGAAATTTACAGTTTTTATTGATTTTTTCATAAAGTATTTTATTTTTAATGACAAAATTCCTTGAGAAAACATCGAAATTCCATAGGCAGTTGACTAGTAATTTTCAGACGAGTGACATTAAAGTGGATTGAGGACGAAAAAATGATGAAATTTCCCATTTTATTGAAAAATTACAATGATATTTGACTTTTTTGAGCAACATTAAAACGAGAATTGCTCAACATATTTGAATTTTCAATGAAAACATGCATATTCAATACCAAATTATACTGAATTTCCAATTAATTGAAAATTCAAGAATATATTTACCCGAATTTTACTGACTTTTATGAATATTCAGGGACTAATTGGACTGATATTTACAGTTTCTTGATTTTTCCATGAAATTCTGAATTTTCAGTAGCGGAATTCATTGAAAATGGGTCAAGTCGATTGCAAATTTCAGTGAATAAGTTCACACAATCAATTACTTAATTTCTCACTAATGTCTACTGTTAGAAAAATCATAAATTTTCAAATTTCACAAGATATTCTATGAAATTCGAAATTGTTGAGTTGCCCAAAAACAAGAATTTCTCAACATGACTTTTCAATTAATTGAAAAAATAAATAAAATTGAAAACTCAAGAATAATTACCTGAATGTTCCTAATTTCTATTAATTTACATGGAATAGTTGAACAGAAATTTATACTTTTCATTGATCTTCCCCTGAAATATTGAATTTTTAATAAAAATTTTCAAGTGTCCCGCAAATTTTAGTCGAACATCTTCAACAGTGTGCGCCCAGAAAAAAATTATGTCCTAAATCCAGGCCCCTTTGTCCTCTTTTCCAAGCGGTTTATCCCAAAAGGTCTTAAAACAGAAAAAAAGCGTCTTAATTAACGTCATCGCGTTTTAATTTGTGGCACATTTTTTCGTGTGCTGTACATTCCGTAGGCATTCGATATAAGTGAATATCCAAACCACGCGATAATATTTTCAGTTACCCTGGCATGAGTCTGACCCCTCACACAGGCACGCCATACTCAGGCAGTTCCGTAAATTGGCTCGTAGCATGCATCCTCAAATTAACCCAATTTTCTTAATCAGTGTTATTTCTTATCTTAGTGAAAAAAAAATTATTACAATAATTGAATAAAATTTACATTCACCCAGGATACATAATTCTCATCGCTGCCCTATCGCCTTAATTACTTCATTTAGGCTGCGATTATTTCTTATTATTTAGATGAAAATTCCGGATAAGTCGGAATGACAACCCCTGGAGACACTATCTTATTCTCTATTTCCCGTGGTATTTATTTCCTGTGAGCAGCCTTATATTCGTCATGGAGCGAGATGTCTACGAAAATAACAGCCGTATAAGTAGCATCTCTGTTTCCGCATTCACGCCCGAGTACGTTTTAGCGACGGTTGGATATCCGCGAGTGCATTACCACCGGGGGGAATATAACCCGATCTAGGATTTTATATACCTGCATTATGGGTAATAATTATTCATTTATGTATCTTGGTGGCATTGACACGGGTTTGGTATTCAACATCTGCATAAATTGGTCAATAACAATTTTTTTATGGTTTCTAACAACTGAAAGGTTTTTTTATGTGTCTCGGGAACTACTCGTGCGAAGCGAGTCTTTTTTAAATTTTTTTTTCGTTGAATTTCTGATTCAGTTGTTGGGAATATTTAACTGGTGATAGTTACGTTGATATTTCAGGGAATTTCGTCATTAGAAATTTAGAATTTTTTAATTCAATTGTGGAATGTACATTAATAAAATTAGGAATTAGGATTTTTCCTAATTTCTATTAATGTGGATTGAAATTAAAAAATACAATATTTTAAGTAAGCAAGAGTAAACCTAATTGAAGCTTAATTGAATCGTCAATTATTTTCGATATAAATTTTTATGAAAATTTATCTCCCTGTGGTTTTATCGATTAATGCAATCGGATGAATAGAAACAAGTTGGTACATTTGACGTCCTTCCGATCGAAACTTATACATTTCTTGGACATTTCTTATCGAGTGACAGTTCGGATGAACTTTCGAGGACTTTCCGCATTAGAAATTTACAATTTGACGGAGAAATCGATGAATACCGTAAATGTTGGTTCAATTATTAAATGCAAATAAATGGAAATGAAGAAAATTTAGGTCAATGTATTTGGGAATTTTCATTTTTTTTCAATACTCAACTCACAATTTCCAGTTTCGTCGAAATTCATAGGAAATCTAGTAAAAATTACAATATTTTTCGTAGCCAAGAGTATGAAAATTACTCGAATTTTCAATTATTTTTAGATATAAATTTCGATTAAAATTTTTCTCCCTGTGGTTTTGTCAATTAATCCAACCAGAATAAAAAAGAGTTGTCACTTCGAATGGAGTCTTATTCACTTCTTGGAAATTTTTATCTAGTAACAGTAGTTTAGCCATCAGAAATTGACAATTTGATGGAAAAATCGATGAATACTGTAAATGTTAGTTCAATTATTCAATACAAATTAATAGAAAATGAGAAAATTCTGATGAATATCTTCTCAAATTTTCATTTTTTTCCAAAATTCTACTCATAACTTCCAATTTCGTCGGCTGTATTGAAGAGTTTACCAAAAATTACAATATTTTGAGTGAACGAGAGTTTCAAACTGCCTTCGATATTCAACTATTTCATCTAAAAATCTCATTAAACATTTTTCCCTTCTGATTTTACCAATTAATCCAAAATCAGGATGAGAAAAATGGGATTCTTTTTTCCCAAAAAAGTACTTCCATTCGACACCCTTCCGTCCATAATAGAAAATAATTTAAAGGAGCATACGCCAATATTCCCCTTTTTTCCTTCATCCTCACCAACTGAGAATGCATTGTCGGAGAGCGAGGCGTAGACCGCAGCATTCACGCGTACCTAATGACCCCAGCGGAGGCATCGACGCAATTTATGTTCCTATATTGCAACCCATACAGTTGAACTAATCGTAATTTCTGCCTCACGCTCTCCATACCGTCCGGATCATACGAGGAAGCGAATCCGTTCGCTAGCTGACTCGAAGCTATCTCCTTCCCCATTTGAAGAAGTTCATGCCTATCCCGAACTAACTTCTCCTCAAAATACCTCGAAGCCCTGTCAAACGCAGTCTTTTTAGGTTCGGAATGGAAGCATTGTAATCGTTCAAATTTAAGTTTTTTATTTTTTGTGTTATATCGACCCATTAAGATCCCAAAAGTCCGAAAATTTATTTTTCTTCAATTTCTCGCTGATGAATAGATGGAATTGAATCATTTTTTTCCTCAAATGTAGGTATTGCTAGGCCCTATCCATCGCCATTAATTAAAATTTAATTGATTGATTAATTTTTTAATTTTCGAATTTTTTCAAAATTCAGTTGTATCACGATAACTAAAAAAATGTTCTAAATTGATTGAATGACAGCTCAAAAAATTTGTTGGATTGTCCTTTTGACCGAGTTCGAAGATGAAAGCGACAGCAATAATCGTTATTTTGATTTCTGTGAAATTATTCCAAAATTTCTGATTTTTCAAAAATTAGAATTTGGCAGATATCTCTGGATATTGCGCCTGAAATGAATTTAATCATAGCTTAATATGTTCGCTTTCAATTCAGTTCGACTTCAATGATCCTTTTATCGAATAGCAGAAGTTAAATTTCGATTTGTTGAATAATTTGTTTGTTATGAATAAATTTAGCATGTTCGAAGATCTATAGGCAACCAATTGTCGGCAAACATTGAAATTGGTGTCAAAAATGAGGAAATGCTCTAGGAGTTTATTTCAAAATTCAATACAGCCAATGCATTTCATTTCAATTTTTTTCGTTCGACTGTTTTTAAGTTATCGTTCATTGAATAACGAAGTTGACGCGCCGTAAGTCTCCCGGCCGTTGGGACAGACCGCGTTATATGGGCGCTGTACGTGAGGGGTTAAAAATCCCAATGCCCCAAGCCGGACTCGAATCCGCTCCCCACGGCTCTCGCCACCCGAGTGGAAATTCTGTTCAGGTCTCGATCAGAAACTGATCAAGTCCGATCCGAAATTCTGATCAGACATGTTACGCCTCCACCTTATGTTTTTCCACTAGGGCATCCGGCCCAAGGGATTTCACCACTATTCGGCCACTGTCGTCGACTTCTGCCAAACGCACTCTCGATTGTGCATTTCTCCATGAAAATGCAATTTTCCTTTCATAGAAGATATAATCGGATCAACAGTGTTGTCTTATCGTGTTACACCGCAGTACCGGTACTGCATAGCGTCATTGTAACGGCGTGCCGTCGGAAGAAGGGGCCCTGGCGCCTTGAGAAACGAGGAAGTACGTTCATTGTGCGTGAGTACTGTAAGTACTGTATACACGTAAGACTGTGATGCGCAGTGGGGGCTTTTCAGCGCGAAAGTAAAGCTAGGTGAAGTATCTCCGGTGCTGAGCTGAGGAAGGATGACCGTTATGATGATTATCGTTGGGGGCCTTTGAATGCGCACTCTGGGCTCATCGTGGGCTTTATAATACACTTTTCTCCCTTACTCACGTCACTCTCGGACACATCAGGGACTCAGTGCATCTTTTACACATGAGTACAACTGTTTATTGCCCTTGGGGTATGAATTTTCACTTGGTTCGTATCATTTTCCGGTCTCTCCCACAGCGCCTGCATGCCGGTTCGCCTCATTTTTGCGTCACGCGAATTATTTTGCTGGTAAAAAGGAAACATTTGTGGATGGGAATTTGCTGACAGGTTCCATTCATTTGATTTCATTCATTTTTCCATGAAATTTTACATTTTTTGAGGAAATCCATTGAAATTTCACACGGAGAGAAATATTCAATAATAATTACGTATCTTTTCCGTAATTCCGGAGGGAAATGTGGTGGTAGGAAATTTTACGGAACTGTCATGTATTTTTTACCTAAAATCACGGAATTTTTCCAGAGTGCTCCGTAATTTTTACCTGAATCTCCTATGAAATTACAATACTGTCGTTTAATTCAGTAGCGAAGCGGTAAACCGGGTTAAGTCGATTTTTACTATTGGCTAGTTTTTGACGAATATCTCGGAATCTAAAAGAGATAGAAAGATTTTTGTCATGACCTTTTTTGTAGAGCCAATAGAGCGTTATAAAAAAAGTCATGAGAAAAATTTTGCTATCTCTCTTAGATTCCGAGATATTCAGCAAAAACTAGCTAATAGTCAAAATCGACTTAACTCGGTTTACCGCTTCACTACTGAATTTTTCTGAGTCGATTCCGTAATTGGTGAGTGAACTGTGAGTTCTTCAATGTTTACTGAACATTTCTGTCCGTGCAGGGAAACTATTTGATATTGTGTCAAATCGACTCAGTGCATCTTTTGTACAGCGATCAGAACAATCATCAATGACAAAATGAGTTAAATTTAGCTTCTGCCAACTGATAACATCACTCAACAAATTTTCAGTTACCAAATTAATCATCAATCGAATATCCAAATTCCGAAATAATCGATTAATCAGTAATCGGGTCAGAGGTCCAATTCTCATTACATGTATCATTGAAACATCGTTTTATGAAATTTAGAATCATTTACTCAATGTTTATTAGAAAATTTGAAATACGAATTGTTTTAATATTTTCAAATATAAAACCATAGTGAAACCATAATAAAAACGATAATAAACGTATAATAAACTCTATAGTGAAGCATAATAAAACCATAGTAATGGAAACTTTCAAATTCTAATAATATTACACAATATTACAAATGTAATGATTGTCGACCGTCGCTGCTTTTGTACATGAGTACAACTGTTTATTGCCCCTGGGGTGTGAATTTTCACTTGGTTTGTATACCATTTTTCCGGTCTCTCCCACAGCGCCTGCATGCCGGTTTGCCTCACTTTTACGTCACGCAAATTATTTTGCAGGTAAAAAGGAAGCATTTGTTGACTGGAATTCGATTACAGTGTCCATTCATTTGTTTCCATTCATTTTTCCATGAAATTTTAAATTTTCTATGAGGAAATCCATTGAAATTCCAGTGAATGAATGAATGGAAATAATTGGTAACTAGTTTTTTCGTTGATTCAACGTTGTAAAACGGAATCAACATTCACTTGGCGGAAAAATTCAATTTTGGCGAAAGTCGACTTTTCCTATCAGAAAATCCAAGATCTGACCCTTGACCCTGTGAAAATAATTTTTTTTTTTCGTCTTTTCTGTCGCCTCCGAGGGTTTCATTGGCATTAGAGAGGTTGATAAATACAGAATCAACGTTTATTATTTTGTATTTAAACACTGCATGGAAACGGAAAGATGAGGGTGGCTAAAATATATTCTGCAACCCTCTCTGCTTGTTGGGTACAAATTTCAACCCTCCGCATACATGCCTTCCCCTTCCACCCCCTCGTGAATTCCCAAGGTGTAGGTAGTATAGAGAAGGACTTCTCAGGGCCAAAAAGAATTGAGGAACCGACACGCTGCCGCGTATCTCGATTCGAAACGTCTCCGGAAAACTACGTCGCAGACTTATTAGAACTTACCGGGTCAATCTAGATCTGGAGAGATCTTGAAAGACCTGTGTTCGTTCAGTCCGAACCAAATCCGCGCCTCGGTAAGGTACATTTGAAAGAAAAAAAAATTCCATCCATTTATTAGCGAACAATTGAAGATAAACTTTGTTACGTATACACATACACGTACGGACGAGATCTAAGAATTGCATTTTCGAACGGAGAGAAATTTTTTGGAATTTTTTACACGGAGAGAAATTTTTTAGAAAAATTCTAATGCTAGCACGGAAAAAGAGACGCACAGTGACGGCCAGGAAAAAATTCCAGTGCTGGCACTAGAAATTTTATTAGGGAAAACGTGAATTTTTCCCCGTATTTCTGTAAAAATTTCACAGAAATCCCCGGAAATTTTACCAGAAATACCAAGAAATTTTACCTTAACAGCACTAGAATTTTTCACAGCCGTTGGATTGTGATTTTTTTCAGTTCTCGTACTATAATTTTTCTAGAAAATTTCTCTCCGTGTATAACAAAAAAAATACAAAACTTAAATTTGAATGATTACACTGCTTCCCTTCGGAAACAAAAAACGAAAAAATAGATTAAACTATTTGAACTGGTGTCAACTTGAAAAAAAGGAAGTCCTTGAATTAATTAAAACCGTAAAAAATTGTATGAAATACAGGAGGTCGAATTGACCGTGACTCCAGTAACTAATTGAAGCTACGAGTGGTTTAAAATTTAATGGTTTCCTAACACGAGACGAATTACTGCTTATAAGCTATCAATTTATGTAACGGGGCGTACACAAGGGGGGAATAACCAAAATTGATTGTATCGCGCAGTGAGTTGTACTCGTGGTACGATACAGAAACCCTTTTGCGATGTATTTTCGAGGTGCATCAGGCCCCCGAGGCGCGTGTGGTGGTGTTCAATGGTACACAATCGGGGCCCCGGCAGGAGTAAATGAGCGTTGATCTTTTTTCGGCAATTCGATGTTCTTGATTACTGCACTTGAAATTGGGTTCTCAGGTGGCCATTACGATGGGGCCGGACCAATGCCGGGAGCATTCCACTTCTCACACGTGAATTAGTACTGGAGTAACGCCTGGAGATGCGTGAGAAAAAATTCACAAACTCAATATTAGTTTTTTCGAATGGATAATCGAAATTTACGCATGCACTGATGAAAAAAATTGGCTGAATTTTCCGGAAGGAGATTTTCAATTTCATTCAAGGGGAAAAAGACAATGGAATTTCAAGTTTTTCTAAAAATTCAAGAGAAATCCCAATTTGTTAACGGCAGGAAGACGGAAATTCTCCAATTTACATGAATTTTCAAGTGAAAATGAATATTGGCTGGCAAATTCTCCTGAATTTTCAGGGAACTCCTTTAAAATTCTTGAAATTCTAGAAATTTTCAAAGGATTCTTGAAAAATTCTTTGAAAATTATATCAATAATTTTTTTCCTTTGATTTTAAAAAAATTGATTTCTTGAGGAATTATTTAAAATTGTCGAAATTCCAGGAATTTTCAAGAATTTCCCTGAAACTTCAGAGGAATTGGAAATTTAAGGAGAGATTTCTTTGAATTTTGATAATTCTTCATTAATTTTTCGGAAATGATTAAACTTAAATTTGCAGTTTTCATGGATTTTGTCGTGAAATTATGACTTTTGAATGAAACAATTCCTTGAAATTTCAGTGGAAATATTACTTGTTTTACCTTGAAATTTGGAAATTTGAATGCAAAATTTTTAATAGCGTGCAAGACCCTCTTCGTGCAAGAAGATTTAGGGGAAAAAATCCAGTAATTTTTTGTTTCGCCGGAAATTTCTAAACGAGAATTGCCCACTCGGTTTAAATTTTAGCGAAATAATTAAATTAAAATTCACAGTTTTCACTATTTTTTCCATCAAATCATGAATTTTGAATAAAAAAATTCCTTGAAAATTCAATGAAACCATCACTTCATAAAGATTTTCAACAAACATAACAGAAATTTCGCTCAAAAAATTGTCAATCGCCCCCGAATTTCTGCGCCAAAATTATTCTGTTCTGAATTGAGACCAATGTTCTCCATTTTAACTGATCAGAAGCAAAAATCCTGTAATTTTTCATTTTGTCAAAAATTCTAAACAAGTATTGCACAACTTGATTAAATTTCAACGGAATAATTAAATTACAATTCAGTTTTCACTTGTTTCTCCATCCAATCATGAATTTTTAATGACGAAATTCCTTGAAAATTCAATGAAACCGTCACTTTATAAAGATTTTCAACAAATGTAACAGAAATTTCAGGCAAAAATTTGTCGACAACCTACGAATTTCTCTACCAAAATTATTCTGTTCTGAATTGAGACCAGTATTCTCCATTTTCACTGACCGAAAACCAAAATCCAGTAGTTTCTCATTTCGCGGAAAATCCTAGACGAGAATTGCACAACTTAATTAAGTTTTAAGGGAATAATTGAATTAAAATTCACAGTTTTCACTGTTTTTCCATCCAATCATGAATTTTTAACGACGAAATTCCTTGAAAATTCAATGAAACCGTCACTTTATAAAGACTTTCACCAAATGTAACCGAAATTTCCTTCAAAAATTTCTCAACAGCCCATAAATCTCTCCCCCAAAATTGGTCTGCTCTGAATTGAGACCAATGTTCTCCATTTTCACTGACCCCTCAGCCATTTCCTCATTCCTCAAATTGCAATTCCACACATGAAATGTCGGTATCATTAAACCATTAAATTTATTGCTCATCGCTGACCTCCAATCAAACAACCGAACTTGAACCGATGGTGAGCGTAATGATAGCGGAATTCCACGACTGATGAAAGAATTATCAATTCCATCGATCCACTGACCCTCGGCGATCTCTAATCCACCAGTATATCTCCACCAGATACCGGAGTCACTATCCTCCGAATGGCCTCTCACACGTAGAATAAAACTCATAAGTCTTGCAATTGGAATGAGGAAGTTCGTTAGTGCTTGGAAATGGATTGAATTTTCCCTTCATATTTGCAGTCATTTATTCCCCATAATAAAACCGTAAAATCCGTCTAAAATCGTATAAATTTCCCGGACTATTAAGAATGAAAGTTAAATCCTGAGGTATGTAAATAATAAATTGAGCAAGACCTCTCGCAGTCTGGAAATACACGAGTGGAAACAGTAAAAATGGAAGAAATAATAATGAGACAAATACAATGTGGAATATATATTTGATCGTCTAGTCCCGCTGGCGCCAATATCCACTTTTGCTTCTGCCAATATTACCCTCTTCTTCAAGCACTTCTTCTACTCGCAATTAGAGACCTGCCATTGTGAGGAGACGAGAGAGAAAAAAATGCGGGGAGAGGTACCTGGCAAACACGCATGTGGGTCGCAAGGATTGCCGCAATTGCCACGGTAAACACCAGTGAGAGATGGCCATATCGTCGCGTGTAATATTTTTCATTCGATTTTATCCTCATCATCCAACTTCTGTAGTACTCCACTACGCAAATCTTCGGCTTATTTGCGTGTGCATTAAGTTAAAATCGTATTATTGATTTTAATGGTTTATTACTTCGAGGAAAACCGGTAGAAAGTACATTATACTTGATTATTTCCGTGGATTTGTGGTTAATGATGTAAACAAAGGAGTTAATTACTGCTAAATTGAATGGACACTTTTCATTTCAAACGAGGTAACTTTTATTTTTGAGATGATAAAGAGGTTGTTTAGGGGTGCTGGGAATTTATTATAATTTTAGTCAATTTCATATCTAATTTTTTCTAAATTTTTCTAAATGAAATTTCATGGACAGTATTATTGGACTACCAACTTTTCAGGACAGTGAAACTGAATGCGCTTTAGGGGAAAAATTTTCATACACTAGAAACGCGCCCAAGCTAGAATGGGGGGCTAGAGAAAGCGTGTATCAGAGTATAATATTAATATATAAAAAATATCTATCGAAACTAATCTATCGAAATCAATGTATATGAAAACTTCTCATCTCATTTCAAAAATTTCGCAATAAGCGCCATGCATACACATGTATATATTAATACAATAATAATACAATACATATAATAATATATATGATATAATAAATAATAATATAATATTATATTATAAAGTATTTATATATATCAGGGGATGACGGCTAACTCTGCGCCTATACTGATACTACACGGAGAGAAATGTTCAGTAAAAATTACGGACTCACAATTCACTCACCGATTACGGAATTGACTCAGAAAATTTAAGTGACAGTGTCGTAATTTTTCACAGGAGATTCAGATAAAAATTACGGAACGCCCCGGAAAAATTCCGTGACAGTTCCGTAAAATGTCGTACAACCACATTTCGCTCTGGAATTACGGAAAAGATCCGTAATTTTTATTGAATATTTCTCTCTGTGTATATACATATACGGTAAGGCGCATTTACTGGCTTCAAAATCCATTACAGTCATCTTTTTGAAAAGGGAAATTGTTTTTTCATACAAATTGTTCATTAGCAAACATCAAGAATGTTCTCTCCACGTGAAGTTCCCTGTCGCCGTGGAATTTCCAACAATAATGAAGTTATACCTGAAAGTGTATACACAAGTGCCTTGGGACATCTGACGACATGTAACTGTCGAGAAAAGGATAATGTCAATGTCCTTGCCACCACAGAGTCTTTCGCTGGTGGAGGCCCTAACCTATGTTAGCTCGACGCGCATTAGCACTAATTAGCGCCTTCCTACGAATGCGCGAGCTCTACGCGCACAAGATACCCTGGTGGAGAGTATTTTCTCGGTCTCCTTATTTTTCGTGAGCGACTCGCTATTTATATGCTGTTGCCTTCATCCTTCGTGAGGATTATTTTATCTCTTATCCGCCGAGACGATCTTGCTTCACCAATTTTTTTTTTTTCGCGAGGATTATGTTGCCGGGAATAATGCTCATTAATTTTTGGTCTCTGATCTTCTCCGAGTATTTGTGAAACAATGTATTGCGAAATTACAGGTGAACTGACATGATTTTTTTATTATTTCGTTGGGCTGTTGCCTTGAGGTCGAATTTAGAGGTGTGTGGGGAGAATTGTACATGCCTTGGAGATTTAAAAGGTGATCAACGTTTTATAATAATCGTCTTCCTGGAGTATGCGGCGGCGTTTTGCTACACTGTATTCTCAGAAGCAACGCCCAAAGGTCTTGCAGGTCGGTATGCGTCTTCACTTTCACGGATCCTTCGAGAGCCACAAGTTTAAGTACTTCCAGGAATTATCCTGTTTTTATCGATAGGCTGGATAAATCTATTGTTGAACTGAATTTTTTAATTTAGTTTAGATTATATATTGTTTCTATAATTGGGTTTTTTTATCAGGAAACGAAAGAGCCCAGGGGCCCAGGATAATACATTCACCTTAATTTTCATTATTAAGGATGTTTAGCCATTTTCAGAAAATCTTATTTTTTCCGGTTCAAGGAAAATTCTACAATTTTTTTGGCTGATAGCAGGACATATGAAACTAACTTCTTTGATGTTAAAAAAAAATTAATCGCAAAAATGTCTGTCTCGCCAGAAATGAATAAACAAATTTTTCTTTATACAACGCGCTCTTATGGGATTTATGTTGAAATTTATAATTCACCTACTAGGAGACTCTAAAAATAGAAATGAAAAAAGAAGGTAATGTGCAAAACTATGCTGAATCGAATGGTCAGAGAAAAATTCGGGGTATTCGGGCAAAAAGAGTAAATATTTGAAAGATTCCGTCCCTAGCGCATGCGTTTGGTGCTTTTTGTCCACTTCATTTCTAAATAATAAACGTGGGTTGGTGGATTGAAATTTTTCTCAAGATAAAGAGAATAACTTCATTTCTCAGTTGAAAAAAAAATCCATTCTTTTTTGAATACTTGTGATTTTGGATAAACATCCTTAATTGATTTTTTTGCAATGATTATAACTGAAATTTACTGTTTCTATCGATTTTTCCATGAAAATTATTGTGTTTTCAATTATGAAATTTCCAATTTCACTGAAAAATGCGATGACGTTTTACATTTTTCAGTTAATTTAAAATTTAAAAATATATTGATCTAAATATTCCTCAAATTTACAGTTTCATTTTGCCGTGAAATTTTCAATTTTCAGTGTGGAAATTCATTGAAATTAAGAATAGAATTGAATTGGTGGAGTTTCATTTCAGTGAAACTCTACTCGAGATTGTGTCAACTCGACAGCGAATTTCAATGAATGAATGAATGCAAAAAATCATGGAATTTTAGACTTCACTGAATATTCAGTGGAATTTTTAATTTTTGAGCAGCAAGAAGACGAGAATTCTCCAAATTACTAGGCTCCTCAATCACAACATGAATATTAGCTACCAAACAACGCCGAATTTTCAATGAATTTAAAATTCAAGAGTATATCTACTTCAATTTTCATGATTTGTGTTAATTTTTATGAAAGAATTGAACTAAAATTTACAGTTTCTATTGATTTTTCCATAGAGGATTGAATTTTTAATGGCAAAAGTCCGTGAAATTGTAGGGGAACTACACTGAGAGAAAAATCTGAAGTTCGATTTACAATAAGAAAATAGTTGAGGCAGTTTTGGTGAACGATACGATTTTTTTTGTATGCGGCACATAACATTATAGTAACTTCACAAGCGTAATTTTTGGAAATCAAAATGCGGTTAAACTAACCAAAGTTCAAAAATAACCACGACAAATCTATCGTGAGTAGAACTATAAAATAGTTGCAATGACTACATTCCATTGTAGTAATTACTTCTCCGGCCATAGTTACCGTAGCCCATGAAAAATTGTTGAGGACTTTTTGACTATAATTCGATGGTGATGGAATATAATCAGAAGAATCATATTTTTCTCTCAGTGTATGATGTAATGAAAATTTGCAAAAAGTGTATCGGAAATTGCAGCCAGAATTGTTTAATATTTAATATTCTAAATTTTGAATACATCGTCTCTCAATATTTTCAAAAAATGTCCGCTGAAATTTCCGGTAAAAGTCTTGGAAATTTCCAACAAGTAATATATCCACTGAAAATTCCTGTCAATCGTATTTCCGTCTCCCCGTCGCTAAAAAATTGGGACTTCACTGGAATTTTCAGAGAAACTTGAAATTCCATTGCCTTTTTTTCCTTCAATCGAATTTAAGGCCTTTGTCCAGAAAATTCTACCAAATTTTTTCAACACTGTAGATTTACAAGATTAATAAAAACAAATAAAAAGATCTTCAAAGATAAACAAATAAAATGATCTTGACCTCCAACAACAACGCCCATGCCACAAAATTCAGCGAAAAAACTCCGAATATGCAATTTCATTATCATTGTTGCGTTACAAAGTCACCTATGAAGTCTGAAAAATCGTGTAGACACATGTGCGTAGGCAATAATATCAGTAAGTCCTTGCGATCCACCCCACCCACACATAAAACAATCCAGCTTTGCACAGGCTCATTGGCACTATTATATACAGCCTCAATGTATAAATAAAGTAGAAATACCCACAAACGAGTGTAGGTCGATGGGTTTACGCAACGGAATTACGTTATACTATCATATCATCCCGAACTTACGAGGGCGTGACAGCATATTCAATGCGGAACGATCTTTTGTTCGTTCGGGCGTAACTCCACCCGTTATCCCTGAATTCTTCTCGCTGTTATGAGGAGTGTATGGGAAGAGGAGAGAGCAACTGCTGAATCTATAATTTCTAATGCCTTCCGAGGAATTTCAGGAAAAATGAAAACAACACCAAAGGATTGCGGAAAAATTGAAATGAGATGGGGGAGATAAACTCAATGACTCATGGCTGTTTACAGCCCAACAGGTGCAGTAACATCGGGTGATCTCAATCATGGTAGATAAATTCAGTGGAACGTTATTATCACCATAATATTTTTTTTGCTGCTGAGAATGTCCATTTCTCACCTATTTCTAAATAAAGAATTATTTATTGAGGAAAAAATGGGAAAAATCGTCTTCGTGGAGAATTCGTTCAATAACGCAAAATGTTTTTTCATATTTTTTGGTTTCAGTTTACAACAGCTGCCGCTAATATTATAATCTCCTGCTATTTGATTTTCATGTTTATTTATCAAATACATATGCCGTCTTTGAATTTTCATAATGCGGATTTTTTTGGGGGTTCATACCAGCTGCACTGATAGAATGATTCATTTATTTCAAACGAGATTCGTTAACTATTAACCGAGACAGATGATTTCCGGTTGATCTCTGTGATTTCGCGAATGATTTTTGTGATTTCTCAATCAACATTAGAAATCATGATTTCTGTTGATTTCTTGTGATTTCCATGATTTCTAGTAGAGTCCAATGATTTCTTGATTTCAAGAAATCACTGGAGAAATCATTTCGGTACCAGAGGGGAGCACCTGTCGATAATAGCAATTTTCTACATGACGTTACAATACGTAAGGATGTCAAAAACTTCAATAGCGTCACATTTTGGGACTGGGTGATTTCGAACGCAGCGATACCATAACAAAAATTGTAGAGTTGAAACTGCAAAACCAATTTCGATTTCACACTTATCGATGATTTCTAATGATTTAGGAAATCACTTGATTTCTTTATGATTTCTATTGATTTCTGGTGATTTCTTCCTTGATTTCCAGTCGAGTGGTGATTTCCTAAGTGACAAGCCCCTCGCTATTAACGAATGGTAAAGTTGAATATGACCAAATAAATCGATACCATAATAACAGACAAGTGTATCTGCATAGGGAACTCATAGCACTTACGCTTGTTTGTTATTAAAGGTACACGGAGAGAAATTTTCTAGAAAAATTCTAGTGCTGTTAAGGTAAAATTTCTTGGTATTTCTGGTAAAATTTCTGCGGATTTCGGTGAAATTTTCACAGAAATACGGGGAAACATTCACGTTTTTCCCCAATAACATTTCCCCAATAAAATTTGAATATTCAGTATCAAATTATGCTGAATTTCTAATTATTCAGAAATTCAAGAATATATTCATCGGAATTCTCCTAATTTTTATCAATTTTCATGGAATAATTTAAATGAAATCTATAGTTCCCGTTAATTTCTCCATAAAATTTTGAATTTTCAATGAGAAATGACCTGTGAATGCAATTTCAGTGGAATTATAATATGATAAAATTCTTTGAAAAAGCGTACTGGAAATTTCAATTAAAAATTGTCAACAGTGCAGTGTAAATAATATTTAATAATCACTAATTCTGAATTGGCTGAGTCAAATCCTCAAATTCTTTTTATTCAAGTGAACTCTCCGATCTTTCATATATTGCTGAATAAAGAATTATTTATTGAGGAAAAATGTGAAAAAATGATTTTTGGAGAGAATTTTATCACCAACAAAAAATGTTTCTTGATATTTTTTTGTGGAAAGAAGGCTTTTTCAAGACAGCTGTAAAAAGAAAAAATCATGAAATTTCAGATTTCACTAAAAATGAAACAGTTAGCGATGAAACCCGCGATTTTTTTGAGCAGCAGAAAGACGAGAATTTCCCAACTTACTTAAACATTCAATTAAAACATGAATATCTAGTGTGAAACGTGTCACGTGACCCCGAATACTGCCCCCCGAATCAGAATTGAGGAAATTATCACTTAAATTTTCATTTTTTTAAATGAATTTTCATGGAATAATTTTACAAATATTTATTCATAAAATTTTGAATTTGTAATGCCAAAGTGTCTTGAAATTATAGTGAAAGCATGTGAAATGAACACAAATGAAATGAAACGTGCTACAATAATAATAATAATATTTATTCATCATGTATACCCTTTCGGGCTTTTACATTTTGTACCCCTCCCTGTTTCCCCTGATATAAAATACAAAGTTATACAGAGTTATAAAGTTTACAGGTTTATACATTTTCTTAGGCTAGCGTAAAGCTTTACAAGTTTTAACAAATTTTTTAAAAAATTTTAAACGACTTTAAACATGTGATTTAACTTGAAACGTGCTACAAATTTCCAAGAAGTGAACTAGAAATTTTAATCAAAAATTGAACAGTGTAGTTTTCTTTGCCATTATGTAAACAAATAATGTTTAATAATCAGTAATTCTGAATTGGCAGAGTAAAATCCCCAACTTTTGATCCTCAATATCTTTTTAAACCCTTCAAAATGAAGCCAGATTCATTCAAATCGGATTATCGGTTCGTCAGATACCGCAGATTTACGGACGACCAAACCTCCCCATCACTTTTATCTTCCTCCCCCCTCGCCCCTTGAATTCCCGAGACATTTAACGCCAGACTTTACTTTATTGTTCCCATCTGGCAGGTACATTATCACCTTCGACTCAAGATGCCTTTTGTATCGTGTATGAAATAGGTGAGGCAATATAATCCAATGGATACTCAACCACCGCTAATGCAGTCTCTCCTCTCCATCCACGAAGTATATATTCCCAGTTTCACCGTGGCTATCTCATCGGATAGATATCGCGGTGCGTTAATACTTTCCGGTATCTTGAAATGCTTCCTGACGTCCTACGGTAGCCCCCACAAACATGCTGACCATTCTTGGATTATCAGGGCAACTCTCGTGCGTTATTTCACAATGGGACGGGGAAAATAAAACATATTGAAAAATCAACGTTCGTAGGCTCGTGGGTATAATTCAACACTTAGTAGATGCAGTCTACTTTGCGTGCATTCTCACAGCCATTCATTTTATTCGTACCAACAATAATTGTTATAGCCCAACGTTTCACGTGACCAATATATCCACTGCTAGAAAATTACTCTTGAAATTTCAAGCGGAAAAACTTCGAATGCCTAATATGATTGAATATGATAATATGATTTTTTTTTATTCGATAATATGAAATTGGCACGCAAAATATTCATGAAGATTAGATTATTTACTTATTTATTTATTGCTGTGTACAATGTGTCAAAAGAACACATTGGATATTAATTACATATTTATAGACTACCGGTTTTGAAAATAAATTAATATATGTAGATTATGAATTTAAAATTACCAAAAATTGCCCTATACCATGACTTACGGATCCTACGGCTCACAGAGCTTATAAGTGCACTAAGAAAAAAATATATTTTTGCCAAATATCCATTTACTTGAGAGAAGTATTAATTTTTTTTAAATTGAATTTCTCTATCCGAGTCATTCCCAGACGAGCCTGATTAGGTTTCAATTATGACAATCATGTTGCTCTAGAGGAAGACTGTGCTGTACACGACCTTGGATGAACGCCTTCAATGATTATTCATTTTTCCTAAATTTCTGATTTTCTAGAGGGAAGAATTTTGATCAATTTTGTAATGTCGATAATTATTGAGAGATTTCACTCAAGATCATCGCTAACATGATCATCTTTTAGAGCAATATAATTATCATAATGAAGCCTAATGAGGATTGTCTGGGAATGACTCGACAGGAGAAATATGGTATTGACAAAATAAATACTTCTCTCAAGTAAATAGATATTTGGCAAAAATAATTTTTTTTCTCAGTGTGGTGAAACGGGAAACAGGAAATAACAGGGCGAAAATTAAAGAAGAAAAATGCTGAATGACAAAAAATCGCGTGATACAAAGCTCATTAAAACCCTCAACAAAGTTGACACTTCCCATATTCCCAGTAGCAATTAACGATAATATTGTTGCCGACGTAAAATATATTTGCGGTTGTAATCGGTGGCAGAAAAAGTGAATCATATTGAATGGGTTTAGGGGGAAAAATGATTAAATTTCTGATTCTACCGCAAACTCATATTCTAAATTCTTTAACAGAAATTACCGTAAGTTTTCAATAAAAGCATCCACATTCATGACCACATGACCCTATGTTTTTAATCAATTGAAAATTCGAGAATATGTGCAGCTAAAATTTCCTAATTTCTATTAATTTTCATCGAGCGATTGAATTAAAATTCAGAATGTCCATTGTTTTTTCCAGAAAATTTTTAATTTTCAATTACAAAACGCATTGAAGTTTCAGCGGAGCTGTAATGTGAGAAGAATTTCCGAAAAGTATACCGGAAATTTTAACCAAAAATCGTTAGCAGTGTAAATAAACTTCAGATAATATGAAATTAGAACACAAAATATTCATCAACACGGAGAGAAATATTAATTCCGGAGAAAAATATGGTTGTAGGAAATTTTACGAAACTGTCACATAATTTTTACCTAAAATCACGGAATTTTCCCAGAGCGTTCCGTAATGTTTACCTGAATCTCCTGTGAAAAATTACGGTACCGTCACTTAAATTTTCTGAGTGGATTCCGTAATCGGTGAGCGAACTGTGAGTTCCGTAATTTTTACCGAATATTTCTCTCCGTGAAGGTCAGTTTACGAACTTAAAATTCCCTAAAATTACCCTACATCATGAACGAGAAATACCAGACGGAAAATTAGAGAGAAAAACTGCTGAATGACAGCGAAATCGCGTGACAGAAAACTCGTTAAAATCCCCAAGCAAAATTGATATTTCCCATCTCCCCAGTACCAATTAACGATAACATTGATGCCGACGTAAAAGATATTTGCGGTTGTAATCGGTGGCAGTTTATACGATCGATCTACCGATGCAACACGTCCCCCCATCTCCAATCTGTGTGTGCGGTTGAGGTATATCATAACCACTAATTTTTTTTTTTCAAACCATCACCCAACGAAGCCCACACGAGATCAAAACAACCCATCCACCCATCCAATGTATATACATCCACTAAACTATCGTATATACGTCTAGTAACGTACGTGACAGATTCAACGACGAGATTCCACGTTGAGTTTCCTGGCCGTAAATAATAACCCCTGGTGGAGATTTTCTCAGATGATTCGACCCGCAGCTGAGACCCGGGAGGCACACCACCAACAACCACACGTATACTCTTATGGAGTACAAACTCACTGGTACCTTTTACACCCCGACGTTTCTATCAGCATCGGAGATTAGAAAGAATTTTATTAGTTTGGCTTTAAGTTGAATCCCTTCCACCATGGTAATTAATTATAATAGAGTCTGTTAAGTTGAATTATACCTCAGTGAGAATAAAATGGTAATGAAAAACAAATTGCCAACTATCAGAGACGATTGGAAATAGCATGATGAGAATGCGGTGGAAAATATCTCCAGCGCAGGGAGAGGAAGAGTTGCATGGTAATTACACTGTTGAAAATTTTTGCTGATATTTCCAGCACACTTCCTGGATTTTTTAATCACATTTTTATTATACAGGCATTTCAATGCATCAAAAATTATATCAGTGAATGATTGCTCAATATTGCGTATAATTTTTCTGTAATGGAGAATGATTTTTTTCACTTCAAGCATATTTTATACTCGAATGGGGGATGGGTGTTTCATTTCGAGGATGATTGTTTCGTATCAGCCCGGGTTGTACCAAGCACTCTCAAGTTTAATATAAGGGCCAGACACTAAGTGTGAGAATATAAGGGTCAAAAAGTGGAGGTTAAAAGATGAGGGTCGGAATATTAGAGTCAAAAACTGAGGGCCTGAATGGAAAGGGGAAGGAATGAGGGTCAGAATGCTAGGGTTAAAAAAAAGAGGGTCAGAATATAAAAGTAAAAAAAGTGGGTGTCAGGCAATGAGGGTCATATAAGGGCTAAAAACAGTGATCAAGCACAATATATGTCTTATATTTAGACCCCCATTGCCTGACACCCACTTTTTTTACTTTTATATTATGACCCTAATGTTTTCACCCGAATATTCTGACCCTCATTTTTTAACCTCCACTTTTTGACCCTTATATTCTGACACTTAGTGCCTGACCCTTATATTATACTTAAGAGGGCTTGCTACAACCCGGCCTGATACAAAAGAATTATCTTCGAATTGAAATACCCATCCCCCAATTCAGGTATTTTTCTCCGTGTTCTGTGCAAGAAAAATAATACCCTACTTTTTGTGGGAAATTTTACTACACAGGAGGATAATTTTTACATCCATAGATATGTTTTTTTTTCGAAAAAAAAATTGCCACGATTTTCTAGGTAATTTTTATCCAAATGTTCTCTCCGTGTAGTTCAATTATGACATGAAAATTAGTAGAAATCAGTAGAGTTCCGGTAAATATCGTCGCATTAAAATCAAAGGGGCGTAAGTGCCAAAAAACCCATTTTAAAAGTGAAAGGGGCGTATGTTCCGAATTCCTGTTTTTTCGGTTTTTCATGGAATTTCTGACCAAAAATCGGAAAAAAAAATCTAGGAAAAAGGCGTAATTGCTATATTTCAACGGGAAAGGGGCGTACCTCCACACTTACGCCCTTTTTACATTATGTGTTGTGCACTTCGGATGACACATTTCATGTTGAAATAAAACGAAAAGGGCGTAAGTCCCACATACGCCTCTCTCTCATTATATCTTAGGTCTACTCGCGATAATGAGTTTTATATTGTTATATCAACATAAAACGCTTTAACTATTTTCTTCTTCCTTTATGGTCTCATTTTCTTCCGAAGTGTTCAAAGCAGTCACGACTCGAAATTTCATACAGATAATTTCCTGAAATTCGCAGTCATAATTTAAAAAAATGAAATAAATTAATAAATGAAATCGAATAAATTTAGAAGAAAATTTTAGAAAATTTTAGTTTAGCTACTGATATTTCTCATGAAATTGTTTCATTCAAGCGAAAAATCAAAGGGAAATAATTTGAACATTCATGATGAGAGGGAGGGAGGGGAGGTTAATGTAAAATCAAATATTATTTATTATTAGGGCTGTAGTGCATGTGATTCCGTTTATACTTGATGAATCAATAGGAACGAACAGTAACAAATGAAGGGACATATATATTGGAGTTACGCCCCTCTGTGATTATTGCTTCAAAAACAAAGGGACGTATGTGCCTGAGTTACGCCCCTTTGGAATTATTCATTCTCAATATGAGCTAGAAAAGAAACAAAAAGTATAAAAAGAAAGAGGCGTATGTGCTGGAGATACGCCCCTTCAGTACTTGCTAGTCGGACTTACGTCCATTTGCCACTTCAGAAATTTGTCCACAAAAAACCTTTCATAAGTTGAGAAAACTCCATTTCGAAGGAAAAAAAAAACATACGCCCCTTTGGTATTAAGAGAAAAAAAAATCTCAGAGAAATGGCACTTACGCCCCTTTGATTTTAATGCGACGATATATTCTTGAATTTTTAATTAATCGAAAATTCATCAGTAATTTGGTACTGAATATTTATGTTTTTATTGAAAAATCAGACGGACTGAGGACATCTCGTCTTATTGCTTGATTTCTTTGCTCGTTTTTCTTCTTGTGCGGTTATTTGATGGCCGAGAATTCTCGAATGAATTCCATTTGGCGGTCGAGGTCAGCAGTCCTCATAGATCTCCGAGGATCATAATCGTCATTCACTGAGCAGTTGCTCCATTCGCCGGGAAACTTTCTCTAAATCAACACGAGATATCTGATTCTGTTCTATTTATCAAAAATGTCCCTCTCGGCTAGGCCTGTCCTGTGCGTCGTAATTACCAACTGGAACGATGTCCTTTATGGGCTGAGGGTCGCTGACCATCCGGTCGATACTTCCTTTGTCTCTGCTGAGAAACAAAACAATAAGAATGGATTCTAAACGACTCATTACCGAAAGAACACCGATGATTTTAATCATAACGGAATCACCAGATTGGTGGGCGATTTTCACGGTTGTCAATGATCGTTGATCATCACGAAATTGAAATATTTGTGTTGAAACATCTGTGATATTTTCTCGTCATATCACTCGTCGAGATGAACAAATAAATAATATTTTACGGTGAATATCAATTATTTCTTCTTGAGATACATTTACTTGAATCAAATAAAACAGTCCTTGGCGTCAAGTCACATGTATTCACCACAAAAATGGAAAAGTTCTATTTTTTTTAACCTAATATAATCTCCAGTCGAGAAATTTTCTACTTTCATGAATTGATCAAAAATTCGTACCTAGGAGATGATTACATTGAGGAATGAATTGAATGTTGTTTTCTCGAATGAAGCCGATGTTTAAATTGAGCTTTCCGTACATCACATTGAACGAAATTTGTGATATCCAAGTTTGTGTTGAATTGCCGTAATCTGTAATTCTGTTATTGTAAACTAATGCGATTTTTTTTAGTCAAGAAATATAAACTTCTTTCAACTCAACGACATCTTACTACAATCTCAAAGCTTTTTCCGTGTAACAATATTTATCCTGATTCGACATACAAAATGATCACTTCAATTATAATTTACTTGGAACAATGTATGATCGTATTGATTGAGATAATAACGTATCTCCTTTTTTATTAAACG
>NW_021680410.1:1717044-1727599 GCF_001412515.2 Diachasma alloeum
CCAGATACGCGCCGGGCACTCTTACCGACTAAGCTACCGGGAACCACAGAAATTCACTCTCAAATTCACCTCAAACACCGCCTAACCTCCTTTAGACATTAAAGAATTCTAAGAGATTTAGTCATGAGAATAATTTTGATTTTTGAGTAAACCAACGAATTTCTGGAGTTGGCAAACTTTTGGCTATAGAAAGAAATCAAATACCCTCATTATTGCGACAAATAAACGGAAATTGAATTCTAGAGAAGTTCGATTTCTCTCAATCAAATGTATCTCAAGAAGAGATAACTGGTATTCACTTTGAAATCATGTTTATTTGAAAATTAGCAACCAAATGATAGTTCATGCAAATAAAATTCTCTTAATAAAACTATTTTTTTCTGTTAGTGTGTTGAAACATTTCTGATATTTTCTCGTCGTATTATTCGTCAAGATGAATGTCAAATTTGATTGAGAAGTCATCAGTAGAAAATAGATTGGTATAGCGGAAATCAACAACACCTTTTTCATTTTCTAAACATTTCATAAGTTTCCAAAGGAAGCCAGATCTATTCGCATCATATGATTGTCTCAGAAAATATTTGAATAAAGCGAGGAATCCGATTGACGAAAACATCTTCACAGAA
This sequence comes from Diachasma alloeum, assembly GCF_001412515.2. Classification (NCBI taxonomy): domain Eukaryota; kingdom Metazoa; phylum Arthropoda; class Insecta; order Hymenoptera; family Braconidae; genus Diachasma; species Diachasma alloeum. Next base: position 1,717,671 of record NW_021680410.1, read on the forward strand.
ATAATCCCTCATCCATCACCATGAAATTAAAATATTCCACGACTTCTGAAAGCCCTCGTCGCCCGAGGCAAGCCAAGAATCTCGCATTAAAACAATTAAAAATCATTAATATTCACCCCTAGAATAAATAAGCGCATACGCCCCGAAGGAAATAACTCCAGCTCGCGAGTTGAGGGCAATCTATCGGATAGAAACGAGTTGTATGCAGCAACTGGTGAGCAATTTCTCCTTTTCCGATGTATCCCACCAGCCAGAAGAAAAGAGATGAATGATAAAGTAGAATGAGAGAGGCATTGGCTAGCCGTTGAATGTAAAGTCCGATTTATTGGTTTGAGCGTATTAATTATGCCGGCGACGCATTTGCCGCGTAATAACGCCGCGGGGTTATGTGCTACCAGACTCGAGGAGGAAGCTTTATATGCACCTGCATTCAATAGGAAAATAAAGAATGATAAAAACTGTGGGCTCGCCACTAACGTGTCAATGAATTACCGTGTGAATGCATGCTTAATTCGTTCATTCTGTTTAACATTATTTTTTCGACTCCACCCTTAACCTGAAGCTTCCTCGTATGAGTATTCAAATAAATTACGTAATGTTCAGGGTAATTATTCCCGACATGTGATGCGCAGATGTCACGCAAGGATTTTGGATGGAGAACGCGAGATGAAATAGTTGAATGGAGGGAATTTCTTAATTTATATTGGTTTTGGTAAAATTTATATTTATGTACTGTTTTTAATTTTTTCCATATTTTTGGTCTTATTGAATTTTCATATTGATTGAAATATTGTACAATTTTTTGAAAGTTCTGAAACGAAATACATAGGATGCAAGTTCAGATTGTTTCAGAACTTTAGTGAGTGATTGTGATTCCATTACCATCGAATTATAGTCAAAAAGTCCTCAACAATTTTGCATGGGTTACGGTAACTATGGCCGGAGAAGTGATTACTACAATGGAATGTAGTCATTGCAACTATTTTATAGTTCTGCTCACGATAGATTTGTCGTGGTTAATTTTGAACTTTGGTTAGTTTAACTGCATTTTGATTTGCAAAAATTATGTTTGTGAAGTTACTATAATGTTATGTGCCGCATACAAAAAAAAATCGTATCGTTCACCAAAACTGGCTCAACTATTTTCTTATTGTAAATCGAACTTCAGATTTTTCTCTCAATACACTGCAGTCACAAGTCCTCCATTATCTATGAAAATTTTCTTCAATTATTGTTTTTGAGACCGGAAAAGTACACCACAACACTTCTAATTTGATGAGAAAAATAATTTGCAACATGAATGATTTATTCAGTCAATTTTATTTTTCTTTTCAACTGAGTTGTCCACTTGATGGGTTAAGCATCCTTAATATTCTTCTTCAAATCCCACCCTTATGAGTATTCAAACAGATTACGCAATATCCAGGGTAATTATTTCCAGCATGTGAGACGCAAATGTCACGCAAGAATTCTGTACAGTGTACAAAACGTTAAATGAAATAGTTGAATAAAGAGAATCCGAAAAGAATTACTGCCTGGGTATTACTATTTATGGTCCGTGAACGTACGAGGAGACAGTGCAGGGTGGAAGAAGGAAACCGGAGACGTAGATTTTACGCGACAAAGTGGCGTTAAATGATTAATTAAGGGGATGCCAGGGACGGACTGACCCAAGTGATTTACGTAGTTTAATCACGCACACTTGAGGGATTTCTCTTTTTATTCGCCATTTGCGTTTAAAACGTACGGCTAGACGTATCAATGTACCATCGGAGAGACAGTACAGTGTGTCTTTGGATGAATTACATTACGGAGACAAACGCGGATGAGTTATGGGATTGTTGAACTTTGGTTATTTTTACTGCTTTTGCTGTTGTTATTGTTCTTCCTTCATTGTTGGCATAAAGAAATGAAATATCCTGGACAGTTGACTAGGAATTTTCCAGGAGACATTGAATTTGGTCTAGAGAGAAAATAACAAGCAGGGGTTCGAGCCTATCCGACATAAGGCATGCGCTGTTGAAATTTTTTTGAAATTTCATGAGAGATAGTATAGCAAATTTGATGAGACATTGAATTGGATTTAGAGACAAAATTATTATGAAATTTCATGTTTCATGTCAAGTAGAATTCACTGGAATTTGTGAGTTTTCAGTGGAACATGAATATTCACGAACGAAAAGACATGAATCTTCAATTTTATCCTGAATTTTCCTGATTTTTCTGAATTTTCACAGAATAATATTCATTTCCAAACCCGGCTGTGTGGCGCACTTAGTAGCAGCATGAGATTCACAACCTCAAGCTCCCAGGTTCGAGCCCCGGCCGGGCCAAAATTCCACACCAATTTTTCATCACAATTTTCCACATAATATTCAACTGAAAATTCAACACAATTTTCAAACTGAATATTCCATGGAATTTTCAACTGAAAAATCCACTCCACATTCAACATTCCCTGGCTGAAGGCCCTCGGGCGATGGCCGCGTTGGCAAGTTAACCCTTGCAACGAAAAACCGGTGAAATTTGAAATTTGATTTATTCATTTCCAAATTACATTACATTATATTAATTAATTGAAAATCCACGAATATTTTAACCTGAATTTTCCTGATTTCCATCTATTTCCAGGAATAGTTGTACTGAAATTTACAGCTTTCATTGCTTTTTCCACAAAAATTTCACTTTTCAATGTCGAAATTCCTCGAAATTTCAATGCAACAATAACGCGAAAAAAAATTCCCAAGTGTACCTGCCATTGCAACCAAAAACATTCAAAAGTTTTCAAAATTCTTTTTCATTTCTATTTCAGAAGATGAACAAAAAGTCTGCGCCAGCCGACATGAACTATTCTCCTTGTGGTGAGTGATTCTTCACAACTTCCCGCACTATTTTCTCCTTAAAAAGCCATCCACCAAGAATTTCATGGAATTACTATTACGTAATAACCCCCCCTCCCCCCCTCAGAAAAATCGAAATGACATAAATATTACTCAACGAGAGCAAAAAAAATCGATAAATGTCAATTAGATCAAGAGCTACGATATCAAACTAATTAAAGGATCAGAGAAAAAAAAAGAAATGAGTTTAAAGGAGTCGAATGTTTTCTCCCAGTGCGATATATATTACTCGCACGAGTATTCCATAACGTCTAGTGCAAGAGCGAAGGCTGCGAAGAGTTGTTGTACCTCCTGGGATACTAAGCGAGTAGATGGGGCTTAGAAAGCATTACACACAAGACGCGGCAAAGTATAGTAGACATCCCAAGAAGAGGATCTCAGCGTCAATTAAGCAAGAGTTGCGAGACAGGCCTAGGACGTATACTCGCGCAATCTCCATTTTACTTTGCTCTCCTGTTGCTCGAAGCTGTTTGAAAGAGAGTCCATTCGTCCTCTCCTCTCTCAGCATAACTCGTTTATATTCAATCGTCATTTCCTTTTCCGTGCGCCCATTCGTTGCTTACTCCTCATAATTTTTCCAATGGTTAACAAAAAGTTTGTTAAATTCATCGATAAAATACGAGCCAAGTACAGCATTTCTGGTTAATTTCCTGCTCGGCGATACCTGCATAACCATAAAACGAGGGATTGACGTGAGGTACAGTTCGTCGAACCAAACGGTTACATAATCCCCTGGTTTGTGACCTCGTAGTCTGTTGACGTGAGACCTTGAGACACATTCACCACACGCGATCATTCAAAATACTCATCTCCATTTGCAAATCTCAGAGTCGTTATTTTTACGTTTATTTTTCATTTTGTCTCGGGTGTCTTTAAATTACAGCCATTTCACTGACACATTAATCAGAGGTGTTGCTGACACAGGAAGTTGATACATGAAATTTGAACATTACAACTGCACAAGTGCACATCTCCGTGTCCAAACGACTCGAGTGTATCCTACATTTGCATGAGCAATAGCCACCTCTCGTGATCGGTATATATAACATTTACCTGTCAGTTGTAACGGGATCAGTGCTTTACGATCCTCGAACCCCATCATTTTTTTTTTTTCACCAGCTCAGTAATTTTTATAAATGTTATTCATCGTTTAATTATCATGAGGCATAACTCCTCGGCCTTTCCATTTCGATATCTCTTGTATTGGTGGGATTGGACGATCGCGGAAATTAAAATACAGTCCGTTCCGCTCGAACGGTATTTCCGGGAGTATTTGTCATCGTGATACGGGCTAAGGAGGAAGAGGGAGTCTGGGTAATCTTTAGTTGGACGCTATTGCGCGCGCGAGACCGAGGCCAACTGAGGGCCTTTACACTGCATCGGGTTACCTTCCTGGATTCATTCACTTTGGAGTCAACTCACATACGTGCGCGCCAGTGCACAGACGTGCCTGGTTACTGGGACTTGGATGTATTGTATAGGCTTGGGAGGAGTTGGAGATTTGAGACGTTTCACTATTGGTTTGGGGAAAATTGGACTTCCCTCCCGCTCCCCCGCGTACGACGGAAAATTGTGTACTGAGAGCAAAACAGCATAAAAATATATTTTTCGTACTGACCTTCAGTTTTCCTCGTCCGGGGATTGGTATTGATCTTCCCCAAACTCGTAAAAGTGAAAATCACTGCGGAAAAATATCGTTCACGACTAGTGCCGTGGGGTTTTTTTACTCGCGGGGTTGGCTAGTCCTCGCCTTCGGCTCGGACGCTAACTCCACGTGAGTGAAAAACCCCATTCAGTTTTCCTCGTCCGGGGATTGGTATTGATCTTTCCCAAACTCGTAAAAGTGAAAATCACTGCGGAAAAATATCGTTCACAACTAGTGCCGTGGGGTTTTTTTACTCGCGGAGTTGGCTAGTCCTCGCCTTCGGCTCGGACGCTAACTCCACGTGAGTGAAAAACCCCATTCAGTTTTCCTCGTCCGGGGATTGGTATTGATCTTTCCCAAACTCGTAAAAGTGAAAATCACTGCGGAAAAATATCGTTCACGACTAGTGCCGTGGGGTTTTTTTACTCGCGGGGTTGGCTAGTCCTCGCCTTCGGCTCGGACGCTAACTCCACGTGAGTGAAAAACCCCATTCAGTTTTCCTCGTCCGGGGATTGGTATTGATCTTCCCCAAACTCGTAAAAGTGAAAATCACTGCGGAAAAATATCGTTCACGACTAGTGCCATGGAGTTTTTTTACTCGCGGGGTTGGCTAGTTCTCGCCTTCGGCTCGGACGCTAACTCCACGTGAGTGAAAAACCCCATTCAGTTTTCCTCGTCCGGGGATTGGTATTGATCTTTCCCAAACTCGTAAAAGTGAAAATCACTGCGGAAAAATATCGTTCACGACTAGTGCCATGGAGTTTTTTTACTCGCGGGGTTGGCTAGTTCTCGCCTTCGGCTCGGACGCTAACTCCACGTGAGTGAAAAACCCCATTCAGTTTTCCTCGTCCGGGGATTGGTATTGATCTTTCCCAAACTCGTAAAAGTGAAAATCACTGCGGAAAAATATCGTTCACGACTAGTGCCATGGAGTTTTTTTACTCGCGGGGTTGGCTAGTTCTCGCCTTCGGCTCGGACGCTAACTCCACGTGAGTGAAAAACCCCATTCAGTTTTCCTCGTCCGGGGATTGGTATTGATCTTTCCCAAACTCGTAAAAGTGAAAATCACTGCGGAAAAATATCGTTCACGACTAGTGCCATGGAGTTTTTTTACTCGCGGGGTTGGCTAGTTCTCGCCTTCGGCTCGGACGCTAACTCCACGTGAGTGAAAAACCCCATTCAGTTTTCCTCGTCCGGGGATTGGTATTGATCTTTCCCAAACTCGTAAAAGTGAAAATCACTGCGGAAAAATATCGTTCACGACTAGTGCCATGGAGTTTTTTTACTCGCGGGGTTGGCTAGTTCTCGCCTTCGGCTCGGACGCTAACTCCACGTGAGTGAAAAACCCCATTCAGTTTTCCTCGTCCGGGGATTGGTATTGATCTTTCCCAAACTCGTAAAAGTGAAAATCACTGCGGAAAAATATCGTTCACGACTAGTGCCATGGAGTTTTTTTACTCGCGGGGTTGGCTAGTTCTCGCCTTCGGCTCGGACGCTAACTCCACGTGAGTGAAAAACCCCATTCAGTTTTCCTCGTCCGGGGATTGGTATTGATCTTTCCCAAACTCGTAAAAGTGAAAATCACTGCGGAAAAATATCGTTCACGACTAGTGCCATGGAGTTTTTTTACTCGCGGGGTTGGCTAGTTCTCGCCTTCGGCTCGGACGCTAACTCCACGTGAGTGAAAAACCCCATTCAGTTTTCCTCGTCCGGGGATTGGTATTGATCTTTCCCAAACTCGTAAAAGTGAAAATCACTGCGGAAAAATATCGTTCACGACTAGTGCCATGGAGTTTTTTTACTCGCGGGGTTGGCTAGTTCTCGCCTTCGGCTCGGACGCTAACTCCACGTGAGTGAAAAACCCCATTCAGTTTTCCTCGTCCGGGGATTGGTATTGATCCTTCCCCAAACTCGTGAAAGTGAAAATTACTGCGGAAAAATTTCGTTCACGACTAGTGCCGTGGGGTTTTTTTACTCGGGGGTCGGCTAGTCCTCGCCTTCGGCTCGGACGCTAACTCCACGTGAGTGAAAAACCTCATTCAGTTTTCCTCGTCCGGGGATTGGTATTGATCCTTCCCCAAATTCGTGAAAGTGAAAATCACTGCGGAAAAATATCGTTCACGACTAGTGCCGTGGGGTTTTTTACTCGCGGGGTTGGCTAGTTCTCGCCTTCGGCTCGGACGCTAACTCCACGTGAGTGAAAAACCTCATTCAGTTTTCCTCGTCCGGGGATTGGTATTGATCCTTCCCCAAATTCGTGAAAGTGAAAATCACTGCGGAAAAATATCGTTCACGACTAGTGCCGTGGGGTTTTTTACTCGCGGGGTTGGCTAGTTCTCGCCTTCGGCTCGGACGCTAACTCCACGTGAGTGAAAAACCTCATTCAGTTTTCCTCGTCCGGGGATTGGTATTGATCCTTCCCCAAATTCGTGAAAGTGAAAATCACTGCGGAAAAATATCGTTCACGACTAGTGCCGTGGGGTTTTTTACTCGCGGGGTTGGCTAGTTCTCGCCTTCGGCTCGGACGCTAACTCCACGTGAGTGAAAAACCTCATTCAGTTTTCCTCGTCCGGGGATTGGTATTGATCCTTCCCCAAATTCGTGAAAGTGAAAATCACTGCGGAAAAATATCGTTCACGACTAGTGCCATGGAGTTTTTTTACTCGCGGGGTTGGCTAGTCCTCGCCTTCGGCTCGGACGCTAACTCCACGTGAGTGAAAAACCCCATTCAGTTTTCCTCGTCCGGGGATTGGTATTGATCCTTCCCCAAACTCTTAAAAGTGAAAATCACTGCGAAAAAATATCGTTCACGACTAGTGCCGTGGGGTTTTTTTACTCGCGTGGTTGGTTAGTCCTCGCCTTCGGCTCGGACGCTAACTCCACATGAGTGAAAAACCCCGTGGCACTCGCCCTGAAATATACTTTTATAGAGAGAATTTTATCAAGAAATATTTTCTCCCTGAGTTACAAGATTTGTCATATCATATTGTTATTTCATTTAAGAATTCATTTGTCTGTGACTATTGAATAGCCAAAACGATAAACTACTATCTCTCGTTTCATATAAACGAGCATAACCCCGCGTGATAGAATGGCAGCTGATGTTGGGGGATTGTTGGTGGACTCGAGAATAATCACAGACCAAAAATTACGATTTTTCGATGGGAAAATTGAAAAAAAAATCGATGTATATTTCCATTACTTGAAAAATGTGGTGTGACCCCCCCTTAAGGTCGTTAGACCCTCATGATCACTTCGTTCGTCCCTCCCGTTTGACCCTGAACACCGTTTGGGTCTTATAACTTCTCTCTTCCCGTTGAAAAATGACCGGGGCCATAGGTATCTTATAAGAAGCCCATGGAACATAAACATTCGGGAGGCGATAAAAGTGTCGAGAGTGGGGTAGGCCTCGAGCGCTCGAAGCGTGAGGTATCTTATACGAAGCCTCTACTGTACTTGGTTTGAGAAATCGCTCTCTTGTCGTCAAGAAATTGTCCTCGTCTTTAGGACAAGTACAAAATTACTTAACGAAAGTTTTTATTTTCTGGGTGCAAGATATTTTACTCTCACCGACGTCGGTGGCCGAGTGGATTAGACGCAAGTCTAGTGTGCGAAAGGTTGTGAGTTCGATTCCCCGTGGAACCGAATTTTTCAACGGAAGGCTCCGGCGAGCGGGAGGTTGCTAATAGAGGAACCGCCTGTACCGGCATGGGTTTTCTGTGGTTTCCCCATGCTACTTCTATGTTCTATAGAAGTGCGAATGCGGTACAGTGTAGAATCCACAGCCGCATGTATAGGGTTGGATAGAGTGCCGAATGGGACCCGGAAAAGGGACTCCGAGGCCGTAAAAAAAAAAAAAAGATATTTTACTCTTGAAAATTTTCAAATCAGAAGTCTCTTAAAGTATCTCTACCCTTACGGTAAATTCAAAGATTATTAAAAACTGCAAAAAAAATTGCAGAAAACTCGATTAGATTCAGAATTCTAATATTTTGTCTCAATTTAATTATCGTTTTGGTTTTTCAAAGAAGAAATGTTTAAAAATCAGGATTTAACCCAGTGTCTTATGTGAAAATCAACATTTCCATTGTAATCGAAGATTAAAATCTGAATTTTTTTTCATTAGATGTGAAAAAATCAAGAATTTTTTTGACAACTCATAAAAAATAATCCACCGTTTTGCAAACAAGTTTTATTATTTATTTATAAGAGGGAAATGTTTGAAAAAATATCAGTATTTTGCGAAATTTAACTTAGATAATACTGACTGGGTATGAATTTTTTCAATTTTTTTCCATCCAATTTAGTTGCAAAATTTACAAACTGAAAATATCCAAAAGTACAGCGTAGCCCGGCCCAAGGGTAGAGCTACTTTAATATGAGTAAAGACGTATTTCTGAAAAACCTTTGTTTTTGTCAGTGTGGCATGAATCTTCAGTTCGAATTCGGTGCTTTTGCGGAGGAAAAAAAGTGCCGTTATCCTGGGCCATTATCACCCATCATCACCTTGCGTCATCTTGCATGCTCATAGCCCGTAAAGCCTCTGCAACATTCAAGTACCACTTACAAGGTATTGCGTACACGCGCGGTCTGAAACATAATAGCTATGCAATAACCACTTCCATGGTACGAACCTTCTCGACGAAAATATTCACGTCAAAGGGGGGAGAGGGGAAAAATGAAAAACTTGATGCCCGTAAAACCGCACGGATGATTCATTAGTCATTTGGGGGTTCGTAATCATGTTTTAATTAAAACTGTAATAACGAGTGTAAATTGCATTCTAAACAATCATTAATTTCATTAAAAATCTTTTTAATCCTCTATGCATGGCGAATAAATGACGATTTTCCCATGACGATATCTGGACGGGAGAGAATCGAGATATGAACATGTAAACCCACGCCGATGCATCGATGCGTGTTCTTACCCGCGCAATATCCGGACGCGCAGATAGAGTAGGCGGCCGATGGCGCCAGCATTGAACGGAATCGATTTGCCCGCGTCTGCGGCATTCAATATTTCATGCATTAGAATGATATTTAGTTGATTTCCAAACCAGCAATGAGGGAGCAGGACTATGTAGAAAGAGCCAGACAGGTAGTCACACGGAGAGAAATATTCAATAAAAATTACCAGAAAAAAGACGTAAAATTACGTTTCGAAACGTAATCTGGGAGCGAAGGAAAATTCAATAAAAAGTGTCAATCGTCACGTAAATTCTACGATCTGTTCCGTAAAAATTACTCATCCGTCCGACGCCTCACGGCTAGCCATGAGTCACCGTGAGGGGGAGATTTTAACAACACGTTCCGTAATTTTTCCGGAACTTTTCGTAAAAATTCTTAAACATCCAAGAATTTTCATGTTCTGAGGCATAATAA
>NW_021680410.1:1728354-1772592 GCF_001412515.2 Diachasma alloeum
GTAATCTGGGAGCGAAGTAAAATTCAATAAAAAGTGTCAATCGTCACGTAAATTCTACGATCTGTTCCGTAAAAATTACTCATCCGTCCGACGCCTCACGGCTAGCCATGAGTCACCGTGAGGGGGAGATTTTAACAACACGTTCCGTAATTTTTCCGGAACTTTTCGTAAAAATTCTTAAACATCCAAGAATTTTCATGTTCTGAGGCATAATAACTCTTGAAGTTTCTATTAGATTTTACAACTTCCAGAAAAATTACGTGACTTTTTCGTATTTTTTTGTTGACAGACCCGAAAATTTACTGAACGTTTCAGATTTATTCTCTTATATTCCTATAGAAATTCACTGAAAACGATTCTCGCTTGCGGATTACGTGAAATGTTCCGTAATTTTTCTTGAATATTTCTCTCCGTGCAAGGCAAAGTCTTGATAAGGCGAGATCAACCCTTGCTCAGTGCACTTTACTGTGCATTTACACTGTTAAAAATTTTTGTCTGAATTTTCCGTGCCAAATTCCGGAAATCTTTATCGTGTTTCGATTCCACTGAAATTTCAGAAAATCTTGTCATTGAACATTTAGAATTTCGTGGAAAAATCAAACAACTGTAATTTTCCGTTCCATTTTTCCCTGAAAATGAATAAAAAACTAGAAAATTCTGGTAAATATACACGGAGAGAAATTTTTGATAAAACTTGTCGTACCGTTCTACAAAAGTGTATCAAGAGTCATTTTTTCCTCATTTCTATCCCGAAATTTAGTAAAAAATAATATATGATGATCAAATTTTATTCTACGTTGGAGAAATTTTATCCTGACGCATAATGAATTTTATCTTTTCAGTCCAATAATTTGTATGTAGATAACGAAAATCCTAGAACGGTTGGTAAATTTTACCCTACTGGTACAGTAATTTTGGCTCTACCGGCACGGTAATTTTTATTTTTATCAGGATAAAATTTCATAATTTTATAGAAAAATCAATGAACATTATAAATTTCAGTTCGATTATTCCCCAAAAATTAATAGAAATCAGAAAAATTCGTGTAAATGCATTCTTCAATTCGTCTCCAAAATTTGAAATTTCATAAAAAAATTTGAAATTTCATCATTTTTTTCTCTTCTAAAAATTCCTTGTCAACTGTCCATTTCAATTTTTTCCCAACATTCGGGCTCTTTTATCCCCCAGATGCAATACCCTAAACAAGGATTGATTGATACTCATCATTTTTCACGTGAGAATATGTCGCATCGAACAAACGAAGTCTGATTAGAGAATATGCGTTATGAAGAGTGATTCATCAGATACGAGTGCATATTCCTCTTCCGAATCCAGAAGCTTTTTTCTTTTAACTACCCATGTAAGTTCGATGACTCTGCGATCGGTGGAAAAATGCCTATCATAAACCGCTGCCACCTCTCTATCGTCACGCATCACTGGGTACTTTGTGCCGCTCGCGTCCTCGAAGACGACGCGCTCCAACGATGTAAAGGCCGCTATACTACAATACCGGGGAGATACAACGCAACATTATGGATACGATCATGTCTGACAGATACTGGGGGAACGGGAGGATATCTGCGGAGTTATTTTAGCTGAATAAGACATAAATGCATTCACATAGGGGTGAATTAAGGATCTTGTTCTTCATTTAGGAAAAATTATCCACATCAGACGTTTTAAACACGCCAGAATATCGTTTTAATTTGTAAAAATATGTCTCTTATGAATTGGTGGAAAATTACTCCTTAAATTTCAAGTAAAAAATTCGGAAAATTTCAACATTTTTTTGCATGAAATTTCGATTTGTTGTTACTGATAAAGCTGGAAATTTCTGAAATATTCAAATTTCAATTTTTGAAATTCATGTGACAATGAAAATGATGGAAAATTCAATTGAATGTGATGCCCATTTGTCGTAATGAGTTCATGGAAATTTCATGAAATATTTCATCTCAAATTAAAAATGAAAATTCAAATGCAACACATCAGGTGTTTCAAAAACGCGAAAATATCGTATGAATTGTTGGAAAATTACTCCTTAAATTTCAAGTAAAAAAGTCTGAAAATTGCAATATTAAATTGTTCCCATGAAATTTCAATTTGTTGTTACTGATAAATCTTGAAATTTCTGAAATATTCAAATTTGAATTTTTGAAATTCATGTGACAATGAAAATGATGGAAAATTCAATTGAATGTGATGCCCATTTTTCATAATTGAGTTCATGGAAATTTCATGAAAGATTTCATCTTAAATTAAAAATGAAAATTCAAATGCAACACATCAGACGTTTTAAAGACGCGAAAATATCGTATTAATTTGTAAAAATTGTTCTCTTATGAATTGTTGGAAAATTACTGCTTAAATTTCAAGTAAAAAATTTGGAAAATTTCAACATTCAATTTTTCATATGAAATTTCGATTTGTTGTTACTGATAAATCTGTAAATTTCTGAAATATTCAAATTTGAATTTTCGAAATTCATATGACAACGCAAATGATTGACACTAATTTGTGAAAATATCGAAATTTCAATGCTTTTTAAATGGGAAAATTTTCGCTGGAATTTGACATACATTTTTCTTTAATTAATTGAGGCTCATCTGGGGCTGAACACATCCAAATTAGCCGAGGACGTGTTTAAATGACCCCTTATTACCCATATTGTTTCTAGAGAGCATTCGAAATTCCCAATGACGAAATCCCTCGACATTTAAGTTCCACTAAAATGTGATAAAAATGTCCAAAAAGTGTACCGGCAACATCAGCCAAAACCTTCCACCAATTCACCATTCAAACCACAATTCTCAATTCAAGAATTGTCCCCGTGTATGCATCCCCCCACTAATTCCACGAACTCAATGAACATCGCGAAAGAAATGACCACAACCAGAAGTTAAAAAAAAACCGTGTTATTGAGGGAAAAAATGTTGAACAAGAAACATGCCTTAGTCGTAAAGCAAGAGTCAGACGAAATTCTGAGAAATCAAAGCAATTCCACGCACACAGACTCGCAATCGGGATAACTCCAGCGGCCCCATTGGTATCCCCCTGGAGTTAAACCCATGCGGTACCCATAGAACTCTAGAAAAGTGCCATCTCCCCCCTCCCCGCCGCCTCAATCCTTGGCTACGCACCATTGCCGGTACAATGTTGCTGGAAATCTCGTAATCCGAAAGATCGTTAAGCGCGCGAAATCCTGTTGCCGGTACGAACGATAGTCAAGGAAGGTGTATATACCCAGTGGTACACGGGTACTTGGCCAATATCTATCCGCTTAATCTTCAGCCTCAAACATCTGCCACATGAAACGCCAACAATTACGTTTGAATAAAAATAGTGAATAGCATGAGTGCAACAACTAGTAGATTTTCTGGTAATTCATACAAATATACAACTGCACACGGAATAATGATGTTAGTTAAAACACAGTGTAGTGAGAGTTACTAAACTGTCTGGTGGATGTTCACTGTCTCGTAATTCTCGGGAAATGAATACGATAACGTATCATGCACGTTATACCTGGATGACGATGAACTTTCGTGGAGAATATAAAAGTTATGGTACACTGGAATTTCAACATCCGCTGATATCTGCCACGGTGGGCTCGATTATGTGGAGAATAACGTACAGAGTTTTGATGAAGCGTGCGGAAGACGACCGAGTAACACGCATCTGCCCCTTGATCATCCCAATTATGCATTATGTTGTTGATGTACCGGAGGCATTCATGTAAGGTATTCCATGCCAAATGCGTCAACGGCTGACCCTCACTGATAGACTGATTAGTGATGCCGTCGAGACTACACTGTTAAAAAATTTTCACTGAAGTTTCCAGGCTTTAGTCTTGAAATATGAAACAAGCGACGCTTTCATTGAAATTTCAGGGAATTTTACAATTGATTATTTTTCCAACCCAAATATCGGGCAATATAATTGGCCCATTCGACATCACGTGGTACAAGCTACAGGGTTTTCAACTGATAATTTTTTGATAATTTTCTCTGGTAGTTGCTATATAAAAAACAAAACATCATGCAGTCGAATTAACCCCTCGTCAAACTGACAGATTGAATTCAATTGTGGTAATCCGAGGATTTTTATTCGAAATGAGTGTTAATTATACAATTTTCGTTTCTCAATTGTGAGTTTCGTCTCATGGTCCAATTATATTGCCCGACATTTGGATTGGAAAAATAATCCCCCGAATACCACACGAGCTTCAAAATTAATCGGGCATTTTCCTCAAGGTTCCCTGCATGCAAACGAAATTGTCAAGTTTTTCAGGGTGAAAAATCACATCCATTCGTTAACAATAACTAATCCTCTCTATCAATGCACGCCCTTTTGGAAATTGATTGATTGGGGGCGCTAGAAAAACTATCTCTCAATTTTTTTCAGATTTTTTCGACAGCCCATTTCGGAGATATGATTTTTTAGTTTTTTTTTTCATTAACGCGGATCTGTTCAACCAATTTTATGACGGTTCAAAATTTTACATTTTCTACCATCTATAAGAAAATTTTGGGTATTTTTTTCAATCTCTAGGTGGTCATAATACCAAATTATTTTTAAAAAAATGAAAAACTAGAATTTTCAAAATTATGTTACCTTTTATTTTTCTCAATTTGGTATTATGAAGACCTAGAGGTTGAAAAAAAAACTTAAAATGTTCTTATAGATAGCAAAAAAGTGAAAGTTTTGATGCGTCATAAATCAAAATAGGATGAATAGAACTGAAGTTATTGAAAAAAAAACGAAAAAATCAAGAAAAATTCATATCTTCGAAACGGGCTGTTGAAAAAATCTTTAAAAAATTGAGAGATAGCTATTTTAGTCCCCTAATCGTGGAAAAAATCGAGATCAATTTCCAAGAGGGTGAGGGTCAGCCGTTGACTCATTCGACATGAAATACCTCATATTGAAATTTCAGTTTCTTAATTTTTTTCGTATGAAATTTATTATTCTGAGTTGTTGAACATTAAAATAGTACATAACAGGAATTCAGAGCAATGATTTTTATACGGTATGAGAAAAGAATGATATATTGATAACGTATCAACAGTCGTTTGATAATTATTTTCATCAACCGAAGACTTTCAAATTTCACCAGGGTTCCCCCTTGAAAAGTCATATTTCATTGTGAGTGGATCCTCTCACAGGCAATTATTATTTTTGTTCAGAGCATTTTATTATTGAGAATTAATTCCTGTAATAGGGTTAAAAAAATTGAGAAAAAAACAGATTTACGTTGAGCGAAGCGAGCTCGCGTTTAGCGTGAGTAGAAACGGAATAGTTGGTCAGACACGCCGGCAATCAATCCTATTTTACTAAAGATGAAAGAAACGTGAAGTTGTTCTATATCGAAATATCTCGAAACTGCCTGACCGCTAATCCTTAATTCTGATTGGTCAATATGTGACACGAAGTTATTCACAAAAAAAAACACGCGGCATTTTCAAATTCTTCAGTGACATAATTTCAAATTCTTCAGTGGTAAATTTTTTTTTTCACGTCATATATATATATATAATATATATATTTCACATGTATATATATATTATCGGTGAAATTAATCAATTCTGTCCTTTTATGTAGACTGATTATTTTAAAAAATTGAAGATAATTAATTGAGAATGAAAAATTCTTTATAGATTCTTTTACTCTACTTCGCTATTCACTTCAATCATTAGTCGAATTCTCTTTGATTCATTCTCAATATTTATAAGGTATTCATGAGAAAATGAAATTCAATGAATTCCATTTCTTCATTTCAACAAAAGAAGAGATCAGCGCGCGCGAAGGCGCGCGCATAGATCTTGTTCTTATTTAAAAGACACACAAATGGTACGTAAAACATGCGTCAAATAGCGGCGCCAAAGGAATCGTAATCTTCCCGTGACATTGAATTTCTTTTAGGGGAAAAATGTAATGAAATTTCACATTTCACTGAAAATTTAAGGAAATTCAAAATTCTTGGGCAGCGGGAGGACGAAAATTCCCTCAATTTACTTGACTTTTTAATCAAAACATTAATATTCAGGACCTTATTACACAGAATTTCGATTAGTTACAAATTTTAGAATATATTCACCTGGATTTTCCGCATTTCAATGAATTTTTATGGAAAAATGTAATTTTAATTTGGAGCTTTCGATGTTATTTTCATAAAATTTTGAAATTTTGCATGATGAAATTCTTTGAAATTCCACAGAAATGAAAAAGCAATGATAATTTGTAAGAAGTGTTCCAGAAATGTCAGGTAATAAACATGAAATTACAGATTTCACTGAAAACTCAACGAAATCCAAAATTATTGAGCAGCAGGAAAACGAGAATTCCCTAACTTACTTGAATTTCACTAAAAAATCGAATATTCAAAAGAGTTCACCTGAATTATTCTGATTTCTATTAATTTTCATGAAGTAATTCAACTGAAATTGAACTTTCCATATCATTTTTTTGTCATAAGATTTGGCATTTTCCATTTGCGGAAGGTCAGAGAGTATTGACGAAATAATTACGACATTGATTAAATTGTCATAGTGCCAATTGTAATTATTTCTCAACATCCCCTGACCTTCCTTGAATTAATTAACTGGAAATACGCAATAACATCTCCTTCTTGCAACGGCAAATTAGTGAATTGACATTTAAACTGAATTGAACTGAATTTTACAGCTTCCATTGATTTTTCCTACAAATTTTCAATTTCAAACGACAAAAATCATTCAAATTTTCGGTGAAACTGCAATGCGCCAACAATTTCCAAAAAAATGTAGCGAAAATGAAAAAAAAAATGTCAAAAGTGAGCTCGTGCCATCAATTACTGATTATTCTTATTACTAATTATTATCGTGTTCAAGTTCCACTGAAATTTCAGGAAAGCTTGTCAATATTCCATTAATTGTCTGTTCAAATGATCTGGAAATCAATAAAACATTTGATTTTTCAGTTCGATTATTCGGTGAAAATTCATAAAAATCAGGAAAATTCAGGGAAAAATGGAAAATTCATATCGTTTTGTTTCCGGATATTCATGTTCCACTGAAAACTCATGAATTCCCGGGAATTCCACTTAACACATAAAATTTCNCCATGCCAAATGCGTCAACGGCTGACCCTCACTGATAGACTGATTAGTGATGCCGTCGAGACTACACTGTTAAAAAATTTTCACTGAAGTTTCCAGGCTTTAGTCTTGAAATATGAAACAAGCGACGCTTTCATTGAAATTTCAGGGAATTTTACAATTGATTATTTTTCCAACCCAAATATCGGGCAATATAATTGGCCCATTCGACATCACGTGGTACAAGCTACAGGGTTTTCAACTGATAATTTTTTGATAATTTTCTCTGGTAGTTGCTATATAAAAAACAAAACATCATGCAGTCGAATTAACCCCTCGTCAAACTGACAGATTGAATTCAATTGTGGTAATCCGAGGATTTTTATTCGAAATGAGTGTTAATTATACAATTTTCGTTTCTCAATTGTGAGTTTCGTCTCATGGTCCAATTATATTGCCCGACATTTGGATTGGAAAAATAATCCCCCGAATACCACACGAGCTTCAAAATTAATCGGGCATTTTCCTCAAGGTTCCCTGCATGCAAACGAAATTGTCAAGTTTTTCAGGGTGAAAAATCACATCCATTCGTTAACAATAACTAATCCTCTCTATCAATGCACGCCCTTTTGGAAATTGATTGATTGGGGGCGCTAGAAAAACTATCTCTCAATTTTTTTCAGATTTTTTCGACAGCCCATTTCGGAGATATGATTTTTTAGTTTTTTTTTTCATTAACGCGGATCTGTTCAACCAATTTTATGACGGTTCAAAATTTTACATTTTCTACCATCTATAAGAAAATTTTGGGTATTTTTTTCAATCTCTAGGTGGTCATAATACCAAATTATTTTTAAAAAAATGAAAAACTAGAATTTTCAAAATTATGTTACCTTTTATTTTTCTCAATTTGGTATTATGAAGACCTAGAGGTTGAAAAAAAAACTTAAAATGTTCTTATAGATAGCAAAAAAGTGAAAGTTTTGATGCGTCATAAATCAAAATAGGATGAATAGAACTGAAGTTATTGAAAAAAAAACGAAAAAATCAAGAAAAATTCATATCTTCGAAACGGGCTGTTGAAAAAATCTTTAAAAAATTGAGAGATAGCTATTTTAGTCCCCTAATCGTGGAAAAAATCGAGATCAATTTCCAAGAGGGTGAGGGTCAGCCGTTGACTCATTCGACATGAAATACCTCATATTGAAATTTCAGTTTCTTAATTTTTTTCGTATGAAATTTATTATTCTGAGTTGTTGAACATTAAAATAGTACATAACAGGAATTCAGAGCAATGATTTTTATACGGTATGAGAAAAGAATGATATATTGATAACGTATCAACAGTCGTTTGATAATTATTTTCATCAACCGAAGACTTTCAAATTTCACCAGGGTTCCCCCTTGAAAAGTCATATTTCATTGTGAGTGGATCCTCTCACAGGCAATTATTATTTTTGTTCAGAGCATTTTATTATTGAGAATTAATTCCTGTAATAGGGTTAAAAAAATTGAGAAAAAAACAGATTTACGTTGAGCGAAGCGAGCTCGCGTTTAGCGTGAGTAGAAACGGAATAGTTGGTCAGACACGCCGGCAATCAATCCTATTTTACTAAAGATGAAAGAAACGTGAAGTTGTTCTATATCGAAATATCTCGAAACTGCCTGACCGCTAATCCTTAATTCTGATTGGTCAATATGTGACACGAAGTTATTCACAAAAAAAAACACGCGGCATTTTCAAATTCTTCAGTGACATAATTTCAAATTCTTCAGTGGTAAATTTTTTTTTTCACGTCATATATATATATATAATATATATATTTCACATGTATATATATATTATCGGTGAAATTAATCAATTCTGTCCTTTTATGTAGACTGATTATTTTAAAAAATTGAAGATAATTAATTGAGAATGAAAAATTCTTTATAGATTCTTTTACTCTACTTCGCTATTCACTTCAATCATTAGTCGAATTCTCTTTGATTCATTCTCAATATTTATAAGGTATTCATGAGAAAATGAAATTCAATGAATTCCATTTCTTCATTTCAACAAAAGAAGAGATCAGCGCGCGCGAAGGCGCGCGCATAGATCTTGTTCTTATTTAAAAGACACACAAATGGTACGTAAAACATGCGTCAAATAGCGGCGCCAAAGGAATCGTAATCTTCCCGTGACATTGAATTTCTTTTAGGGGAAAAATGTAATGAAATTTCACATTTCACTGAAAATTTAAGGAAATTCAAAATTCTTGGGCAGCGGGAGGACGAAAATTCCCTCAATTTACTTGACTTTTTAATCAAAACATTAATATTCAGGACCTTATTACACAGAATTTCGATTAGTTACAAATTTTAGAATATATTCACCTGGATTTTCCGCATTTCAATGAATTTTTATGGAAAAATGTAATTTTAATTTGGAGCTTTCGATGTTATTTTCATAAAATTTTGAAATTTTGCATGATGAAATTCTTTGAAATTCCACAGAAATGAAAAAGCAATGATAATTTGTAAGAAGTGTTCCAGAAATGTCAGGTAATAAACATGAAATTACAGATTTCACTGAAAACTCAACGAAATCCAAAATTATTGAGCAGCAGGAAAACGAGAATTCCCTAACTTACTTGAATTTCACTAAAAAATCGAATATTCAAAAGAGTTCACCTGAATTATTCTGATTTCTATTAATTTTCATGAAGTAATTCAACTGAAATTGAACTTTCCATATCATTTTTTTGTCATAAGATTTGGCATTTTCCATTTGCGGAAGGTCAGAGAGTATTGACGAAATAATTACGACATTGATTAAATTGTCATAGTGCCAATTGTAATTATTTCTCAACATCCCCTGACCTTCCTTGAATTAATTAACTGGAAATACGCAATAACATCTCCTTCTTGCAACGGCAAATTAGTGAATTGACATTTAAACTGAATTGAACTGAATTTTACAGCTTCCATTGATTTTTCCTACAAATTTTCAATTTCAAACGACAAAAATCATTCAAATTTTCGGTGAAACTGCAATGCGCCAACAATTTCCAAAAAAATGTAGCGAAAATGAAAAAAAAAATGTCAAAAGTGAGCTCGTGCCATCAATTACTGATTATTCTTATTACTAATTATTATCGTGTTCAAGTTCCACTGAAATTTCAGGAAAGCTTGTCAATATTCCATTAATTGTCTGTTCAAATGATCTGGAAATCAATAAAACATTTGATTTTTCAGTTCGATTATTCGGTGAAAATTCATAAAAATCAGGAAAATTCAGGGAAAAATGGAAAATTCATATCGTTTTGTTTCCGGATATTCATGTTCCACTGAAAACTCATGAATTCCCGGGAATTCCACTTAACACATAAAATTTCATAACCATTTTTTCCCTAAATCCGATTCAATGTCACTCCCATGAGATTTACTACAATATCTTCCTTGAAATTTCAAAAAATTCCTAACAGTGTAGTGCAAACAGTAAACAGTTGTTTGTTGGTGTACAGCAACCGGTAAAACTCACCATTATCTGAAACATTGATCCTGATAGTTCTAGTGCACGACCACTCGGCTTTTTTTCCTCTCATTTTCTTTTTGCAATGGCAATTTTTTTGCTGAATCCTTCCTTTGAAATTTTTTTTATCGTCATTTTTTGTTAATCCACCGTTTAACCATGGTCACGAGTCCGGGGCTGCCGGTTCGAGGCGGTCTGTGCACTCATCGGTTAACGGTATTTCTCGTCGATCCTCTCTTTACGAGTCCTACGAGAAACACAACGTAGCGAATGTTGCAGGTTGGGGCATGGCGCAGGTGCTCTCACCGAACTCGTCTTCTCAATGAACGCGTGAGGAGGATGAGGAGGGGGAGGAGGAGGGAGGATGGAAAAATGAAAGAGCGAGATGGAGATAAATGTTGTGAGAAGTTGAGAGTTTGGAGAGAGGGTTGAATCGGATATGCTCTGCAGAGGGACAAGAAGGTTAATCCGTGTCTAACTGTAAGATAACCGGCCTATCCGGATCGGCCAGACATGGCACATAACGATTTCCAGTGTTACAGTGCAATCCCTCGAGCAGCGGCTCATCTCAATGAATTTTTAATTGAGTCAA
Source organism: Diachasma alloeum (assembly GCF_001412515.2). Lineage (NCBI taxonomy): Eukaryota > Metazoa > Arthropoda > Insecta > Hymenoptera > Braconidae > Diachasma > Diachasma alloeum. The sequence goes on from NW_021680410.1 coordinate 1,739,536, forward strand.
CACACTCCCAATCCCACAGTGGTGAAAAAATTTCGCGGAGTTTTCCGGAAAAATAGCGAGAATTCGATTTCAGGGGAAAAAGTCAATGGAATTTCTAGTTTCTCTGAACATTGAAGGAAAGTCCCTCTTTCTTGCGGCAGGAAGACGGAAATTTCCGCAATTTACATGAATTTTTAAGGGAAAATGAATATTTACTGCCAAATTCCCTTGAATTTTCAAAGAATTGCTTTAAAATTCTTGGAATTCCGAGAATTTTTTAAGGAAAAATTCAGGGGAATCTGGAGTGCAAGGAGAGATTTTTCTGAATTTTCATTAATTTCCTTGGAATAATTAAACTGAAATTTACGTGAAATTGTGAATTTTCAGGATAAAAATATCCTAAAGACGGTGTCAAAATAATATTTTTAATACTATATTACAAAAAATATTATAACATTAATAATGTTTTAATAATAATATTTTTAGATATTTATTCCTATATTAAACAATATAATATTTTGATTGTAATATTTTGTATATTTTAACGGTAATTTTTTTTGGCACAAGTAAGACGTGTTTGAGAACTTTGCTCTCAGTGTAGAAAACACTTCTGTTGTCTTGAAAAATTAAATTCCCTTAAATTTTCAGGCAATTCCTTTAAAATTCTTGAAATTTCATAAATTTTTGCAGGAATTTCCTGAAAATTCCGCGAAATCTGGAATTCAAGGAAAGATTTCCCTGCATTTTTCTAATTTTTCATTGATTTCCCCGTAATAATTACACTAAAATTCGCCGTTTTCACGAATTTATCCACAAAATTACGAATTTTCCATTGACAAAATTCCTTGAAATTTCAGGGATTCTTACCGGAAATTTGAGTGGAAAATGTTTAGCATTGTAAAAAACACTTCTGTTGTCTTCAAAAATTCAATTCCCTTAAATTTTCAGGCAATTCCTATAAAATTCTTGTAATTCCATAAATTTTTGCAGGAATTCCCTGAAAATTCTGCGGAATCTGGAATTCAAGGAAAGATTTCCCTGAATTTTTATATTTTTTCATTAATTTCCCCGTAATAATTAAACTGAAATTAACCGTTTTCACGAATTTATCCATGAAATTGTGAATTTTTCAAACTCTTACCTGAAATTTCAGTGGAAAATTGTTAACAGTGCATCATTTAAACACCTCCAACAAATCACATAAACAGTAAAAAATAGAAAGAAGAATAACGAAAAACCATTTCCACTTTAATTTTTTTTCCAGATGCAAAATGATCGATTACAAGACGAGTCCCTGAATGCGAGGACGGCAAGATAAAAGACGCCGAGGATAATCGTATTTCCAGAAAAATGGGAAACAGCAGCTCCCATCAACACTGTCCGACGAATTTAGCATCTCAGGAGATGGGACGCGGTTGGACACAATCATTTCCCCGTGAATTGACGCGACACCACTCACAACCCCCGGGGCACAAGGTCCTGCCTGAACCACCCAATCAGCGTTTACGTGCTACCAATAATGGTAATATCATTCACAACGGTGGCACCATAAGTGGCCGAAGACCATCAGCTTTGACGCTGCCGCACGATCTTAACAAGGTATACTATCGCATGCATCAGAATCCGGAATTTATCGCCGTCCTGTGTTTCGCGGTGTTCATTATTGGGGGGAAGAATACACATGGGGGGGGGGGAAGGGGAATCAATTGTTGTTTCGTCAAATATTTCATTTGATGTTTATGGGGATTTTATTCAGGGAAATGATCAATCTATTTTTTTTTCCATTTATGTAAGACGAAATAATAGTACATCAATGTTGGGAAAAAAGATGGTGACCTTGAATTCGTATTAAGGGGAGGGGGGGTCATGAAATTTCAGATTTCATTGGAAATTCAATGAAATTGTAAATTTTTTAGCAACAGGAAGACGCGGATTCCCCTTGAATTTTTAAGTAATTGAAATTTCAAAAATATAATTACTTGAATTTTCCTGATTGCTATTAATTTTGATGGGATAGTTGAAGTGATTAAAGAAAAATTTGCAGCTTCCATTCGATTTTGTTCATGAAATTTTCAATTTTTCATTTAAGGAAGCTACGGTCAGGGGATATTGGAAAAATAATTTCAATACTATGATAATTTAATCAACATCGTAATTATTTCTACAGTGACCTGTGGGCTTTCTTAAATTCTATAACATCATGGAGATGAGAACAATCATTGTGTGAATTTTCAAAGACCTATAGAGTGATAAAAATTTCCTAGAAGTGTACCTGTCATTGCAGATAAAAATTTTAACAATACGATTTCCTTTGCTATTGAACTATCATTGAAAATGATTAATTTTTATAAAAGTCTCATGAAATTTTATTAATTTTCAAAGATTAGTTGGATTGAAATCTCTAGTTTTTAGTGATTTTGTCATGAAATTTTTAATTTTTAATGAGCAAATTCCTCGAAATTTCAGTGGAACTGTAGTACGACAAAAATTTCCATCAATTGCAGCTGAAATTTCAGCCAGAATTTGTTAACAATGTAATTTAATTTTCTTTTAAATTGTTAGTCGAGATAAAATGATGTTTCTATAAAATTCTTAGGCAATTCTATTAATTTGCATGAAATAATTGAACAGAAACTTACAATTTCCATTAATTTTTCGATGACATTTCACTAGAACTACAATATGACAACAATTTTCAAGAATTGTAGTGTCAACCAATTGACAAAATTTTTACTGAAGAAAATAAAACAGCGAATTCAATTGCTCAAAATTCCTCGAAATTTCACGCAAAAATGAACAATGTCATTTCATTTCCTATCGAATTATTTAAAATAAAATGAAGTGATGTGAAATCTACTGTGTCCCCAGATTTCTCCCTAAAATTTTGAGATCTCACTGTCTAAATTTCCTTCAATCTCCCCCAAAAATCATCAACAAAGTTCTTTAATTTGTTACTGAATTGCTCAAAAAATCGAAATAATGTCAAGCGACATGGAAAATATCTCTTTCAAAGCCTAAACCATCAAATTCATTCACCCCACACTACCTTTCCCTCCCCCAGCAAGAGGCACACCGCAGCAGAAGTGCCTCAAACATGGCACCCCGTGCCCGCGATCACGGCAACCACCACTACTGCAGTGGTCACTACCGTCCCTGCAACGGCAGCTGCCGCGGCTCGGAAATGATGGAAATAAAGCGATTCGGAAGTGAGCCGGACCTTCGTTACTCCCCAACCGAGCCAAGACGTCACAACGAGACCCGTCACTCTGGCTACTACCCCGAACGGGAGAGCCGTTACCGCGGCAAAAAGAAGTACAAAGCCCCAGCACCGCCGACCAACGGTGATGGCTCATCACCAGACTCTTACAAGTGGGAAATTATCGGCCGAGAGCGTGAAAATATGAGACAGGAGGATGATCCCAGCGTTCAGCCGCCACCAAGAAGATCGAGACTCTTCAAGACCCGTGCCGAGACCAAAAGACAATCAAGTAATTGGCAGTCACAGCAGGAGAATAACGACAGCCTCTTGGACAGCGACAGAAGATGGCGCAGCGGTGATAATCGAGGATCCGGCAAAGAGAATAGATCGATATTGAGGGAGTATCACGAGCAGGATCGATGGTCCAGAGACGACAGGAAGAGATCCAAGAAATTTGACGGTAAGAACACGCTCCAGCGGAGTCTATCGAGCCCGGAATTCCAGGCTGAATTGATGCAGGTCGCGAGAAAAGTCCGTAACAAACTCAGTTACAACAAGAGAGTTGGACCGGTTGGTGCTGCAACAGTGACCACCACAACTGAACAGCGCACTGATTTGCGAATTTCAAAGTCTATGACGTCCATCATCGATAGCACGAGGGATAATCAGTGTGATCGCAAGAATGCCCGAGTGACACGAGGCAAAAACAAGAGTGTTGAGGAGCCATTGGAGAATAGACGTGATGAAATTCGGAGTTCAGCGAGATTTAATGGTGATAAAAAATTTCAAGAACGTGCTAGGAGTGAGAACGGAGTCATTAGGAGCCATCAGGAAGTACGTTTATACGAGGAGAGCAGAATGGACACTCAACATGTTGAGGAACGTGAGAATGTTAGCCACAGGAGAAGAGTTCGTGAAAAGTCGACGACCTATGAGGACAAGGTCATTGGTAATGATTGTACTGATTTCAATGGGGGTGGCAAATTATTGAATGGACAGTGTCATGGGGAGAAGAGAAATGACAGGGTAAAGATGGCTGATGGTGGCTGTAAAAATGAGATGAAGGGGGAGGTGGGTAGAACGAGGTCGGATAGCCCGGGACAGCGGTTGTGCAGAGACAGAATAGATGTCAGGGGTCAAGGTTCTGGGAGAGAGAGTACGCCGGAGCCACCGAGGGGAGAGAATGAGAAGATCGCGGATAACAGGAGGAGAAGAAATGAGAAGGTGGAAATCACTGGGAATTGTGAGAAATGGACAGCTGGGGGTAAAACGGAAAAGTATCAGGTGATGGCTTACGAGAATAACAGCACGAAGGAATCGATGGAGATCGTCAAGAAGAATTGGAATGTCAACAATGGGTGAGCTGTCTTGAAGCGTTTGCTTGCGACATTAAGGATATCCAAGTAGTTCGGCAATTTTTTCGGGGGAAAATCCTATTTGCAGTTTATGGAGTAGGTCGAGAGTATTTTTTAGGTAAATATGAAGTTTAGGTTTCGAACCTTATGTCGAGAAAATCATTCTTGAAAGAATGACATTTAAGACATTGCGTCCGTAAGAGCTGCGTACTCTTACCTTCAGTCCAATAGTTTATAGTCTTGAAGTATTTACTTGTACGCGGAACCGTCACTTTGATCGTTATAATTTCGAGATTTTGCTTCAGAATAGAAGCCTTGTATTTGATCGATTTTTGGAGCTTCTAATTTTGATTGCAAGTGGTCTAGAATATTAGGAAATGTGAAGAAATGATGTTTTTAGGATCATGTCTGTATCTGTGTGACAACTTGGGTTTTCGGTGATTAATTTTGAGAAAATTCAACATAAATATGGTGAAATTTGGAGATTAAAATCTGAAATCTTGGGTCATTGTAACTATGATTGAACTCAACTTTGACGCGCTGTTTTAGCGCGATTCAATACACAGCTTGAAGATATTGCTGTCTTTCCGTTTTTCATGCAAAATCGCGTATGCACAATAACTTGAGAAAAAACGGAGATAGCAAGTTGAAATTTGGTATGATCCTAGCTCTTATAGTACTAAAGGTTGGTATTTTGGATGAGTGTAATCGACCAAGCGGTTCCTGAGATATGCAACCTTATATGTAAATATATTTCGTTTAATATCTCATAAAATGCTCAAAGAATTTGATTTTTTTCTTGTTCAAAATACTCGTCTCGACGGCTTCTGTTTAGATCAATCAAAATATTTGTACCCATTCATACAAAATTGTCGAGATATTGCCGAGAGTCAAGCGTGAAATTGAAGAAAATATTTTTCACAACATTCGTTGAAGAAATTCCCAAACCAATCTATTTAATAATGAAAAATTCGGAAAAGTATGGGGACGGCAAGATCTTCGGCAAAACTGAAATCTCGCACGGAGAGACATATTCAGTAAAAATTACGGAACAATTTGCGTAATCCGCAATGGTGAATTGTTTTCCGGAAATTTTTATAGGAATGGAAGAGAAGAAATCTGAAACGCTCAGTGAGTTCTCAGGTTCATCACCGAACAAAGTACGAAATTGTCACTTATTATGCCTCCAAAATCCAAAATTCTTGAACGTTCAACAATTTTTATGAAGCTAGTGAGTTATTCCTACGTTTCGTTCCGTAAAATTTCTCAATCGTTGGGGAAAAATTACGGAACGACTTATCCCCACAGTGGTGAGTCATCAGAGGGGTAGTTAATTTTTACAGAACAAATCGTAGAATTTACGTGACGATTCGTACAATTTCAGTTACGACTCACACTTTTTATTGAATTTTACTTCACCCGCGGATTACATTCCAAAACGTAATTTTAACGTTTTTTTCTGGTAATTTGTATTGAATTTTTCTCTCCGTGCGCTCGAACAAAAGTTGCTAATTTGGACGAAGTACTTGGATATCCTGAAACTCTAATCACAGATGCAGTGATAATGAACATTCAAAATTCGTATTTAGTTTATCGACGAAAGAGAAACAGCCCGCGAAGAAATTCTACTTTGATACCGAGGATAATAAAGTGGAGACGAGTACTCAGCACAAGACCAACCGGATTCAAAAGCGACTGCATGAAAAGGAATACACCAAGTCTCAGAATGAGGTTGATGAGGTAGGCTTTTGTGATAAACACATCCTGCCCATACTTTTCACGTATTATTTCATTCCTAATTGAGAGTCTCATTTCTCTTGTCTATTTATGCCCCTTCAGAGAACAAGTTGGAGGTAATTTTCATGATTATGCACATACCGAGATGTCACGACGATTAAATTTTTTCTCGATACAAACTCGTTGACATTTCTATGATTTTGGTTTACAGGAGTGTGTTATAGTTAACGAGGGATTATATTTTCTAGATAAAAATTCAAAACGAAGATATAGCCCTTAAATTACGTCCGACCTTGCCGAAGAAGCAATTGGAGATTCCGCGATTCTCACCGTCGGCTGCGTGGAGATTGTTGTCCGCCTTGGAGACACCAGGACCGACCATGAGCACAGCCAGTGAAGAAATGCCAGTGAGTATTGATTTACAATTATTCATAATAATATGAGTTATTGTCAGTAACTTGCAAAACCGGTGAATGCAGGAGAATAGGGAACTTGCATGATTTTCGAGCTACAGAGGTTTTTTTTTGCAATTTTTTTGGAAAAATATATGCAGTAACAATACGAATTAGTTGGACATGGAGACATTCATTCAATTACGAATTAGTTTTTTAAAATTCAACTTCTACACAGCTAATTTCGTTATTATTTTGATAAAAAATGTCAAATAGTCCGAAAAATATTTCTGAAAGAATCGAGAATATATTTTTAATATTTTAAGAATAATTTTACAGTTATTTTACATGAATGGTGCAAATTTTTACATTAAACAACTTTCAAAAAACTAATTCGTAATTGTTATTGTATACATTTATCCAAAAATTTGGAAAAAAAACCTCTGTAGCTCAAAAACTGGAGGCGCTGGACTATTTTCAACATTTTAGACGTCTGGGGGGCAAAGGAACAACAATTAATTTTTTCAATCAATTTTTTTGCACTAATTATTAGTTTTTAGACACATATAATCGATCTTCAATGCATGAGAAATCTCACACCGATATCCTACGACTTTTAAAACTCATAGTAGTCTCCCCTTAATCAGTTGTTACAAAATATCCAGACCACTTATCGGAAAACTTTTTACTCTGGACTGGTTCATAGACTACAAGGACTCCATTCATTTATCCGTAGTCTGGTCACAAATCGCGTCCCTGCGATGTTGGTCGCCTGCGCGGGGATTCCCCACTTATTTAGGCTTCAGCATTGCCGAATTCACTCCACATTGTCCGGACGCGTTTAGCGAGTTTCCGGGAACGTCGCGTCATAGACTATTTCATTTAACGTGGGACAAAATAATTCATCTGTTCGAAATAATTTGTTTTCTTTCGGAATTGTGGAAAATATCTTGTTCTAAAAATTACTACCATTTTTTAGACACTTCAATTAACAAAGTCAATTTTTTTCTTTAATTTTTCCGGTTAGCCAGTCAATTGTAATTAAGGGGTAACAGAAGGCCACCGTTTCCGCGAAATTTTCAAACAAATTTCTTGCTCAAAGTTATTAATATTTTTTGCATCTAAAGCACATCATCACCCTTATCTGCTGATCTTCATCATCGCCTCCTGGAGATTAAAGTGCTTTGATTTGTAAAAATATCGATAATTTTCGGCAGGAAATTTGTTCAAAAATTTGGAAAATTAAGGGCATCGTTACCCCTTAAAGAATTACGACGCGCGGCGGGGTTTCTCTCACAGGGTAACCAATCTAGGACTAAAAATATTAGAAAACTGGACTCTATGCTAGTTTTCTATTACTGTTGCTCTTCCCCTCCTCTCGTCCACTTGTAAATCATACTTATGCCCTTGTGAGACACTGGTCGCACGTGGAACTGGTACCACGTACACGTTGATAAACCGTTTGAATTCCTCGATTCAACCTCGGCACAACGGCACAATCTCGATTTTCCTCCAATATCGTCTGGAGCATTATGGCGTTAGGAGTGAAACGCTTCCCACTTTTAGTAGCCATCAAACCAACAAATGGGATAGAGAGAACCGTTGGACGAGGGGCTTGTTATTCATCTGCATTCCGTTCCAATGACGAACTATCATTACGTGATTTCGATTGAATGATTTCGTGATTTATAGCTTCTGCAGACCATCACTTCGGGGTAATATTCAAATGCGATGGAATGGTTTTCGCGCTTTCTTTACCGGAATGAGTGTTGGATTTCTCTCGAATGAGAATTGCGAGGATTAATGTTTGATGGTTGTATTGATAATTAAGAATTACACTGGTAATAAACCATTGAAATTGCATGGACAGGTGACTTGTAATTTTCAGGAGAGTGAGGTTTCTTTCGGTTTCGAGGACAAAAATTATGAGATTTCAGGTTTCACTGGGAATTGAAGGAAATTGTAATTCTTAAGCAATAGGAAGACGAGAATTCTTCAAGTTGCGTGAATTTTTAATAAAACGTGAATATTTGCGACTGATTAAATGAAATTTTAAGAGTATACTTTCCTGATTTATCCTGGTTTCTATCAATTTTCATGGAATACTAAACTAAAATTCATATTTGCCACTGATTTTTCCATAAAATTTTTAATTTTCAATGATGGAATTCCTTGAGATTTCAGTGGAACTATAATGTGATAGAAATTTCCAAGAAGTGTACCGAACATTTCAGTTCAAAATTTTTAGCAGTGTAAAGTAACGTCAAATAATGTGAAATTGACACAAAAAATATTCACCAAGGTTAGATTATGGATTTAAAACTCATAAATGTTGCCCTAAACCATGAACTATGGGTCATAAGGATCACAGAGGCCATAGGTAAAGACCGGGAAACGGGAAATAACAGGGAGAAAATTGAAGAAAAAATGCTGAATAACAAAAAAATCACGTGCTGGACTATTATTAAAAATAAAATGATACTTTAATAAAAGTCTTATGAAATTCTCTTAAGGATATCCAAATACTTTTGCAATTTTTTCTTCAGTAAAATGCTTTTCTACTTTTGTAGTCGAACCTCACAGTTCACATTTGAGCCATTTTATTATTTACACTCTGCAGATCTGAATTCAACTCTCGATATTCAACCGTTAGAAAACATTTTAAAAATCTGAAAAAAAAATTAGAAAGTTTACTTTTGGAGGAAGCTTGATAAAATAATTAAAAAATTGTAATTTTGAAAATTACGAGCATTTTGTATAAATAATTCAGAAACAATTAATTTTTTACAATAAAAATCATTAATCATTTGTTCAGAATCGTAAAAAATTTATTCATATTCACAATTTTACCAGAAATTGATTTAATGCTTGAAAAAATAAGATTTCCGGAAGTTTAAACAATTTCAGTTATTTATTTACAAACAACGAATGTTGAAAAAAATAATAATTTGTGCAAAATGTAATTTAAATGACGCAGAATACTCATGATTTTGTCAGTTGTCTGTACAAATTGTGAAAGAAACTTGGATATCCTTCATTTGCATAGAACAATCGCATTGAAACTCCTAGATTTCAACGATTTTCCCTAAAATTTTGATTGTCCAATCTCGAAATTCCTTGAAATTTCAGTGAAATTATATGACAAAAATTTCCTCCAACCGCAAATCAAATTCCAAACTATTTATAAATATACACGGAGAGAAATCCTATTCTAAAAAGAACATACACTTAAAGTCGATAACTATCGATATCTCGAATGTCTGTCACGCTTATTCCTCATTGGTTCCAGTTGTCAGAGGCGGCAAATTTAATTCATGATTAATTTAATTTTGAGTTTCAATTATGATTGTTACAATTACAGCGCACTGTAGCGCGCGTTCGGTCTCGTATTCAGTAAAAATTACGGAACTCACAGTTCACTCTCTGATTACGGAATCGACTCAGAAAATTTAAGTGACGGTATCGTAATTTTTCACAGGAGATTCAAGTAAAAATGACGTGACAGTTCCGTAAAATTTTCTACAACCACATTTCGCTCCGGAATTACGGAAAAGATACGTAATTTTTATTGAATATTTCTCACCGTGTAATGTTGCTAAAATCGATTCTTCCCCTGGGAACCGCTCATTTCCACGTGCCTTCCAGGTAATGTACGAAGAGCGTATCGAAAGGTTATCGAGGCCGCCCCCTCCCCTGATAGCCCTGGGTCCCCGGAGCTCCCACGACAAGTCCGGGGACTCCGGCATATCCGGGGACGCCGGAGGGCCGAACGAGGACTCCCCGAACATCAGCACCAACCGACTGAAAACCCAGGCATCGAGGCCCACCTGGACCCCCCAACAGGACCTCGGGGAGGAGTCTAGCAGTGACGCAGGTGTCGATTCGCCCCCCCCAATGCCCCCTTCCGTCAAATTTCCCTCCAGACCCCACGTATTCTCCCTCTCCCTCCCCAGAGACGACAATCGCCACACAGTCTACACAGTTGACAAGACAAAAGACAACGGATCCTTCAATTCCCTCCAGAAGATCAAAAAATCGGTGTCTGGGGCGTTTGGACTGGGCTCCGGGGAATTCGAGAGGAAGCGAAACGAAATGCTCGACGACAACTGGCTGCTGTCCACCAGTGCTCCCACATCACTACAGCACAACCAGGTGAACCACATCGGAAGTAACAGGGAGAATGGGGGCAACTCCCCAGGATGGGACACTAATTTCGCTGTTGAGAATTTCGAGGACGAGCCGATGGAGGAGGATAAGCCCGACTTTCCCGTTGTCATGAAGCCCCCGTCGTTCTCATATCTAGCGTCAGGAGGGCATGTGATGTATCTCCCCTCGTCCAACGGAACTGACCACAGAACCCAGAGCTTGAACTACAGGAATTCTCTCGGTGATGTGACCGCCAAAAACGCCATCTCGAAGAATTCGAAACCCCCAAAGTCCAAGGGTAGACTGACTGCGCCAAATGGCTTGACTAATGCATTCAGCAATGGGATAATCTCGGAGAAGTTCAAGGAGAACGGAAATCTCCATCGCGAAAGGTCCTTCATTAACCTGGGCCCGAAGGACCGTGCATCCATGAATTTCTCGAAATCCTGTGAGAATATCTCCGAGATGAAGCAGCGAAGCTGTTCGCCGTCCAACGAGCCGGAGAATCTACAAGATAAGAAGAATGATCTTAGTAATTTGAAACTAGCGATAAAGCCAAATCCAAAGGGTAAGCGGTTTACCTTCCAGTCGACGGTGAGGCAGATCGAACGCAGGAGATTGGCGGAAAAATTGTCACGTGAGGCTGAGGCCAAAGAGCGCCAGAGGAAGAGTGAGCTGGAGGCTATGAGGAAGGTGGAGGAGGAGTTTCAGAGGAAGCGAGCTAAAGAGAAGGCTAATATCAGGCAGCAGTTGAGGCTGTACAGTATGGACGAGAATTCGAGGTATGTTTGGACGGGGGAGAGTTGTTGGAGGGAATATATTTGATATTTGTTTCGTTAAGGCCCGGGTGGATTATCTCTTGAACGTGATCTTGATTGTTTTTTTTATTTTGATAATCTGAAATGATCTCCAATTGCTATTCAGTTTTACGTAGCCCTGGAGTCTCCGAAAATAGTGATTGTGCAATCAAAAAAACGTTGGAAAAAGGCTGAACATTTTCAATGAGCGTTTTTGAATAATATTGGGGAAAAAACAATCGGGAGGAAATTGCAAATTAATAGTTTGATGTTTCTAATGGCTGTTAGGTCGTCATTTGTGACAGTAGTCAATGGCTGTCAGATCGTTAGTTACCGTGATAAATTACCCATTCACTATTTCCTCTCTATCGGACTTATTTCTTAATCTTTATTAAAAACGCTCTTTGAAAATGTTCAGTTTTTTTCTACTTTTTTTTATTGTGCAATCATCATTTTTAGGGACTCCTCCGTGATGTGAAATCCAATGGAACTTGTGATGTATTTTACATTGTGAAGATGGCAAAATAATCGAGATAAAGTTCGACAGATAATTCACTCGGGCATTAAGGATGCACCCTTTCGGCCAAAATTCACGTTTTTTAAATTCTTCTGGTAAATTATTGATCGGATTTACACGAAATAATATACCGTTTTTGCGTTTTATTATTATTGATTGACTCACGAAGTTTCATTGTAGTGCAATCATTTTCCTGCATTTTTTCTAAAGTTTTGTGAATTTCCGAAAAGTTTTAGAAAAAACGCACGAAAATGATTGTACGATCGTGAAATTTCGTGAGTTATTAAGTAATGATAAAACGCAAAAACGGTATATTTTTTCACGTCAAAACGTTCAAAAACGTGAATTTTAGCGAAAAGGGTGTAATACATCCTTAAGGTATATCCCCAGACTGAGAGAAAAATAGTAGAGGTCCTAAACAAGTCTTACTTGTGCCAAAGAAACCATTTTACAAAATCATACTGCGCAGTTTAGGAGATGATAAATAATGAAATGCGCACTTCTAGCCCGCGAGGCATAGGCTAACCGGTAGTTATGAGAAAACGGTTATTACGTCTTATGAGAAAACGGTTATTACCACGTTTTTAAAAAACAAATCCGTAGTTAATTGATAAATTCCGAATACGGTGAGTTTTTTTGTAAAACTTTATAGTGCATAGTTGCTGCGATATTCAACTGGAAAAAACGGAAATTTCGTGAAATTATTTCACATTTGATTCAAATAATTGATTAACAAATAATTTCTTATTTCATTCAAACAGCATATAAGGATAGAAAAACTCAATAACTTGGGAGAATGCTCATTGCGTTAAGTTATTTAGAATTTTTTCCGGAATTACTCAACAATTAACTTTTAGCTGGTATTGTCTTGGGATATACCTTAATTAGGGATTTTGAGCCGAAATGTCGAGAGAAATTTTTGTTGAAAATTGTGTAATTTTCCCTTGAAATCACTTTTTTAAAAGTAATCGTAGAATCAGTAAAGATATATTTGATGTGACGTAAAAAAATTAATTCTTCACACTTCATTTGATATATTATCTCGATAATGAAAATGTTTAAAGGATGATGTTAGCAGGTTTTTTTTATGAAAATGTTGTCATCTACAAAAAAGATCTTGCGACAATTTCTCCTAAGCCACTCGTTTTCGATAAATATTTAGTAACATAATAGTTTAATAATTATATAAACCAACATCAAAACAGATGGAGTATTAACAAAGTCTGAATTAAAATTCAGCAATCTCGTTTTACACAGTTTACGGTTATTACATGTTATGTGAAGACGGGTATTACGATGTTTTTAAAAAACAAATCCGTTGTAGATCAATAAATTGGCCAGTTTTCAACGAATATCTCAGAATCTAAGGGAGATAGCAAAATTTTTGTTATAATCTTTTCTGTAGAGCCGTTTGAGAGCTACAACAAATGTAAGTACGAAAATTTCGCTATCTCCCTTCGATTCAGAAATATTCCTCAAAAACTCAGCCGGCAGATAAGTCGACTTAAACCGTTTTACCACTTCCCTACCGGGATGTGACGTAAAAAATTAATTCTTCACACTTCCCTTGACATATTACTATCTCGACGATGAAAATGTTTAAAGGATAATATTACAAGACTTTTTTTTATGGAACTGTCATCATCGACAAAAAAGTTCTTCCGATAATTTCTCCTAAAGCCACTCGTTTTCGATAAATATTTAGTAACATAATAGTTTAATAATTATATAAACCAACATCAAAACAGATGGAGTGTTAACAAAGTCTGAATTAAAATTCACCAATCTCGTTTTACCACTTCCTCCAGAATAAATGAATCACTCAATTAATCAGTAAATTTTTCCATTGAATAGTAGTTTGCCTCCAGTATGGGACTCTCACGTGTCTCGTGCGGATCCGGACGGCGCGCCGTCCTCATCAGCATCGTCACCGACTTCCGCACCACCTGGTAAACACACTAGCAATAGAAAGGCCAGTGTCAGTAGTGACGAGTATCACAGGAAAAAAGAATGTCGCATACAGCAGCAATCGCAAACGCCGAGAGAATACAAAGACTATCGTCCCAAGTACTACGATTGGGCGGGTAGTAACGAGTCATCGTCTCATCTCGAGATCAAGCAGACCACTGTTCATCCCAAGGTTGTCTGCGATATTCCAAAAAGTTCTCATGTGTTCGTTGACACGAATACTCATACGGGAAAGCCAAATTCCAGTTCAACGCCACGTTCAGATAATTACAGGTAATTAAAGCGTGGGAGAGATTATGAGACAATTGACAACAATTATAAACATTTTTGGTTATTTAATTTGTAATTTCATTATTTATGCACGTGGAAAAACAACAGTCATACAGATAAATTTTTATTTTCAATTTTAATTTGTCTCCAATTTTAGCAGATTGGAAGACAATTGAAGAAAAATTGGAAACTTAAATTTGAGCGATGACAAAGTTTCCAGTTGGAAGCAAAAATGATCATTGGTTTATAAAAAATTATTAGTCATTGCGTCGAAATTGACGACGAGTTCAGTGATAATAAATCAACAAAATTGCGATGGTATGAAAGCCATTTAGAGTAGTCAATCGTATCAATTTATTCTTCTATTTCATTATATTTTGTATTTTTTAAATGAATTTGCTCTTATTAAAACATTTATTGATCCAATTTTATCAGCTCATTTTATTCATTTTTCAACATTATAAAAGACTATTAACAATTCATAATTATTTTTTAAAAATAAAATAGGAAAGATTTTGCTCACGGTGCTGTCGCAGCCAGATCGTCCCTGGCCAGCAGTGACAGTGAATTATCCCAGCCAAATACTCGCCCTCACTCTAGACAGAATGGAAATAAAAACAGCAAGCCTGTTCGTACTAGGTAAATAAAACGTCCCAGTTACTGCTAATGAGTATACAAATCTCGCTTGACCCCTTCTAGCCTCTGAAAGCCAGTATTTACGACCAATGCAGTTGCCAAAGTGGGTCAGTTTGCCAAGCACTGAACACTATCTCCCTAATAAATTCCAATCTCCAAGTACAATCCATCTTCCTGAAGAAAAATCAAATGACGGATCATTACTTTGTTAAATTCGTCGAATGAATTTCAAAATTTACGGATTAAATAAACTTGTCGTGAGTCTCACTATGACCCACTTGAGATTCAAGAGAGTACTGCATGTGCATGTCCGACTGAAGAGCGAAAATTATTCTCTGAATTAACACATCTGAATATTAATTAATAGAAAACAGCCGGAAATTCATTCTGAGTAATTGAAAAACTTTTAGTAGCCGCACCCAGAGAAACGACGCATTTGAATCCAATAAAATTCTTTATTCGAAATTTCTCGGTTCACTTCAATAATATTTCCGTTGGAGATTAATAATTTCATGGATTACTTTCAATAAAAATGTTTCAATTCAATTAAATAAATGATTTATTAACTCAGAATAATTCCTGTATTAGAACTTTCATAAACGATTAACGTTTAACATTTTAATAATTTTGTTTTTGAATCTATTGGAAAATGATCTCCTTTCTAATCAATGAAATCTTTATTTGAGTATAAACCATTTGTTCATATCGACGAACCCATTTATTTGGTTTGAATAATGTCTATTTAATTCAAATAAACATTTTCTCTGCGTGCATTGAAAAGACCAGAACGATTATATATTTTAACAATAATTAATCCGACTTCAATTTTTTATTTCACGCAGGTTTTAAGATTGCCGTAGAGTAAGTAATCCTAACACCTCTAGTCATCTAACAACGCTTCATTAAAAAATCGAAATCAGCGCTTCCTAACAGCCAATGTTCTCAGTAACAGGACTAGGTACGACTTGATGCTTAATGTTCGCAATAACTTCGCTCTTAAGAATATCCAAGTACTTTAGCCATTTTTTTTCCAGTGGAATGTTTTTCTACTTTTGTAGTCCAATATCAGAACTTTCATTTGAGTCCCATTTAACCCTAAGTTTCCAGACATTTTACAATGATTTTATCATTTAAAATTATTGAAAATCGTTTAAATTGTTTTATTCATTAAAATTTAATTAATAAAATTAAATCTGAATGAAATTTTCAATTTTTAATTTATTTTTTATTAATTCAATTCTTCTAATTAAATTTTAATTAATTTATTCATTATAATGAATTAAAATTATTTAAAATTTTACATTTTTTTAATCTGCACAAAAATTACACAATTTACTTTTGGAAAAAGATTGATAAAATAATTCAAAAATTGCAATTTTTAAAATTACCAGTATTTTCTACAAATAATTTATCAACAACAGTTTTTACAATAAAAATCATTTTTTCGAAATCGTAACAAATTTATTCATCCTCATAATTTTACCAAAAGTCGATTTCATGCCTAAACAAACAAGCTGAACCCAAACAAAAGTTTAAACAATTTTAATTATTTATGTATAAATAACGCATGTTAAAAAAAATAATAATCCTGTGCAAAATGTCATTTAAATGACTCTGAATATTCATGTTTTTTTTTTTCGAAATTTTCTCACGCAATTCAATTGACAAATTTGATGATTGAAAATGGTTGAATGAATAGTCTGGTCCGTACCGAACTGTAAAAGCTACTTGGATATCCTTATCCCTTCAAAATCAATGTGTCTCATTAAACAAATTAATAAATCAGGGAAGAGTCATCGCCAAAGGTTAATAACGACCAGGAAACAAGATCGACGACATTAGCGAGGTCGACGAGTCCAGCTAGGAGCTCAGAGGTCGCAAGTTCAGAGGAAGAGGCACCGGTTGAAGCCATCAAACAAGAACGCAATTCCATCACACCGGGAACTGGATTTATTCTCAATACTGTACAGCCATTTGTCAGAGAAAAGAGCTATCGACCTATTTCGTTCAATCCTCAACCACCACCACCACCGCCTCCACCAGTGCCCAGTTAAAATTCAGTCAAAAACATAATAAATATTTTTTATAACTTTTTTACTTATTCGTTCAACTAATCAATGAAAAATAACTGAGGGAGAAAATCGTTTACACTGTCGATTAGCTCGTGAAAAAATCCATCCCAAATTCAAGGAATAATGACCTCATAATTAATAATCAACTCAGGAAGATGAATATTATGTAGATTGTGAAAAAAGATGCACAAAATTTGTGGAAAAGTGGCTTGAAAAGGAGTTTTGAAGATTCTATTGAGATTGTTTGTTGTTTTCTGTGGATTATTGGATTAATGAAGATGTAAAATTGATGAATCGCCTCTATTGTTTAATCCAAAATCATAAATTGTATATTTTAATTATTTATCATTAGGATTCTAACAAATAACCAAATGTGTTCCATAAAAGTTCACCCCTCCCCTCCCCTTTCCTGTGTAATCCCATAGTATTTATGTTTGTAAGATAAGATCTAAGTTTTAACAAAAACCCTGAATCAAAGATTTTTAGTCCGAATGTATTCTTCGTTAACCAATTGTTTCTGTAAATGTAACTTATCTAATCGATTAATAGTTTCTCGTATAGGAACAAGGTTTAGGGAAACAAATGTATTGTAATTATGTACAGGGAATCTCGTAATTTGCTCACGTAAATTTAATCAAATAAATAATTAATGTTTTGTGTAATCCTTCGCGTTTTTATTCCAATGCATCATACTTTGAGGATAATTATTCAACGCAAGCACTTTGTTATGTGATGAAGATTTATGTGGGATTTACCATTCCACCTTCATAACGCGTTTTTACATCAAGAATGGAAATGAAAGAAGAAAACATGATTATGAGGATTTTTTTTTGTTGAAGATGAGTACTTGACCTCAGTAGTCATACCTCATACAATTCCAGATTGTTTTCAAGATCTTATACAATTCCACTTCGTCTTCGATCCTAGACAAATGAAGAAGTGTGAATAAATCAGACAATTGATATTTAGCATCCGAAGATATTAAAAATGGACAACAATTGAAAAATAACAATTTACAATAAATAAAAAGGCTTCAAATTTCAATAAAACAATGGATCAATCATCAGAAGGTGTAATTTCGTAAGTATTCCGTCACAAAGACCAACTCCTTTCCATTAATTCTCCAAAATCTCCACAAATTTATTTTTCTACATCTGAAGAATTCTCTCAAATTGAGGAAATCATAGTATTTCATTCATCTTCATAAAACAATAATGAAAATAGAGAAAAATGATGGTAACAAGATTTTTCTTGTTACAGTTGAATTTTGACCTTAGTAGTCATCAATCTGATACAATTCCACTTCCTCTTCGACCCCAGACAAATGAAAACATCTGAATATATCAGACAATCGATATTTAGCCCCTGGGGACATTAAAAAATGTTCAACAATTGAAGAATAACAGTTTATAATAACTAAAAAGCCTTCAAATTTCAATGAAACAATGGATCAATCATCAGAAGGTGTAATTTCGTAAGTATTCCGTCGCAAAGACCAGTTCTCATCCATCAATTCCCCGAAATCTCCCCAAATTCATTCTTCTACTCAGAGAAAGGCCCTTTGAGTGCATCCTGGACGATTCCTCCAGCGACGAGGACTCATCACCAGGTTCCCCGGTACCCTCCAAAACCCCTGAAACTCCATCAAAACCTGCCACATCAACATCGGTATCAGTATCAGCTTCTCACGGCCAAAGAAACAATCTCTCCGACGAGGATATTGACGAAGTACCTAAAAATTGAAATCGATAACACGCTTTTTGATCTGCGGACAAAATTTCCGCGACAATATTCCCGAAATGAAAATAAAACTCGCCAGGTAATGGAGCCGGGCCTTAAATCAGTATTATTTGTAGTTATGCGTTGATTCAATGTCAGCGAATGACTATAATTTATATTTATCNACTGACGAAATTTTAAGGTGGTGCGAACATTTTCCTGCGTTTTCTCTAAACTTTTAAAAAGAATCACAAAACTGTAGAAAAAACACATGAAAATTATCGCACCACTACGCAACTTCGTGAGCCATTAAAGAATGACAAACCACAAAATCGTTATATTTTTTCACTCACTCCCATCGATAATTTGCCAGAAAAATGAAAACAACGTCAATTTTGGCGAAAAGGGTGTCGAACATCCTTAATGGAAATGGCGTGTTTTTATGAATCAAGGGGAATTCCTTTGCTGGAGGAGCGCAAGCATTGCAATTGTGTGTAAAATGTGAGTTGTCGAATTGAAAATCGTGAATTAAATGTTATCTCTGATTTCTGAGTTATTTTTTTCCTTTTTGCGCTTGATATTGCTTCAAAAAAGGATGATATTTGAATGAAACCTCCGGAAAACTTGTCGGTGATTATTTTGTACCTGAATAATGAAAGAATAATGAATAATGAAAGTGGGGGAAAGGGTCCATGTTTAAAAAACTTTGTCAAAACAACTTGGTAACTAAAACAATTTGAAAAAAAAAAAACTAGGACAAATTGAACTTCAAAAGCTTGAAAAAACGTTTAAAAACTCCAGGAGAATAGTGCAAAATATAAGAATAGAGCGTTAATAAAGCTTCAATGAAATAAATGAGAAGCATCGATTATTCTTTTCACAAGAAACCAAAGCGAAATACATAACACTCTAGAATGCCACACGCAAACCCAGACTTTACTAATATTCTTACGGAAGACAAGATAACCGGAAGGTTTTATTGACGTAAGTTCGATTTGAAAAATTGAATTAACAAAAAGTTCACTTTCTCAAATTCGATTTAAGGCCCGGTTAGATTATCTTTTTGAACGTCATCTCGATTGTTTTTCCATCTTCATAATGTAAAATATATCACAATTTCCATTGGATTTCACATCACGCAGGAGTCCCGAAAAAATATGATTGTACAATGAAAAAAAGTAGAAAAAAACTGAACATTTTCAAAGAGCGTTTTTAATAAAGATTAAGAAATAAGTCCGATAGAGAGGAAATAGTGAATGGATAATTTATCACGGTAACTAACGATCTGACAGCCACGGACTACTGTCACAAATGACGACCTAACAGCCATTAGAAACATCGAATTATTAATTTGCAATTTCCTCCCTAATGAGCTTATTCCCCAGAATAATTCAGAAACGCTCTTTGAAAATGTTCACCTTTTCTCCACATATTTGGTATTGCACAATCATAATTTTTGGAGACTCCAGGGCTATGTAAAACTGAATAGCAATTGGAGATCATTTCAGATTATCAAAATGAAAAAAACACCCAAGATTACGTTCGAAAGATAATCCACCCGGGCCTTAACCGATTTTTTTGACGAAGTTTTTTAAACATACTCCCAGGAGAAATGGTCAGTGCGAAAATTGTCACATGTCAAATTGTCAATTGTCAATGGATAAATTGTCGTCGGTTATTTCGTCGCGGAAATTTCGTCTCTCAACGCCCTCCTACCCCCCAATCCAACCATAACTAATTTTCCTCCCCAGGTAATCCTGTCGATGACCTGGCTGAAAGGTCGAGTGGGTGCAGCGTATTACAACATCGCGACATCCGAGTTATTCGTAATGGACGACGTAATCGAAGATGACTTCAGCTACTGCATCACAAGAACTCTGTACAGGCAGTGCCAGCCGCGCTACGTGATCACATCATCAGGCAGTCCCGAGGCCTTCACAAACGTCCTGAAGAAGCTGATCGTGAAGGACACAGCAGACACCTCAATGTCCAGTGGCTCTGGGCTGGATCGCGCCTCCCACGTGGCCCTGAAAATCCTCTCGAAGACCTCAAACACCTTCGAGGACTGCGTTCACCGCGTGAACCTCTTAAACCTGACCTCAGAGCCCCAGGGGATGACCAGCACGGAGAGAATAACCTTCCTCAACTCAGTCCTGAATTACAACTCAAAGCTGATGCTCCACGCCCTGGGGATGCTGCTGAAGTACATCGACACCAACTGGGGGAAACTGGCTCTCGATCCCAACGGCGAGGCTGTCTACCTCTACGTGAACTACGTGAGACTGAAGGACCTCGTGATGATCGAGGAGGAGACGTACAAGGAGCTCAACATCATGCAGACGAAGTACCACCCCAGTTTGTTCAAATTCGGTGCCTCAGTCAAGCACGAGGGGATGAACCTCTTCACTCTGCTGAACCGATGTCAATCGAGGATTGGGGTCAAGTACCTCTGGAGGCTGATGCAGCAGCCAACTAGGGACGTGACTGTCCTCCAGGATCGCTTTCGAGTGACTGAGTTCTTCTTGAACCCTGACAACAGGAATCTCTTCGAGAGCTTGAGGAGCAGCTTGAAGAACCTCGTTCGCTTGACTCCAGCTCTGCTGAATCGTTATGCCACTCCCCTGGCCAAACCCCACGACTGGAAGAAGCTCAGTGCTGCATTGTCGAGTGTCATTCACATTGGGGAGCTGTGTGACTCCTGCAGGGGGTCCGCGATGATCTTCAGCAGAGTCGCTGACTCGATCACCAGGCACATGCACCAGTCTCGGTACTTCATTGATTATATCGTCGATTATGAGATGAGCAAGCACCAGGGGAAGTTCGCGGTCCGGGCTGGGGTCGACACTGAGCTCGATGAGCTGAATGACATGAGGAAGTCGCTTCCTGATATGCTGGCCAAGTATGTGATGAAGGACATGCCGGCTTTGCCGGATTCTGTGGACACTGCGAAGCTCATTTATCTTCCGGATATTGGGTTTCTGCTGGGGATTACTGGGTGGGTTGGAGAACCCCCTGAGGAGGTCGAGATCGAGGGGATGGAGTTCAAGTGCTCCATCGGGGGGATACGGCATTACAAGAGTGACACTGCTAGAGGTGAGGGGAATTTAAGAATGTGATGATTGTATTTTTTTTTTCATTTCATTATATTACGTTTTAATAACCAGGCAATAGGTCTCATAGGCTTGATAGGAGGCAATTTTCCTCGTACTGATACGGCTTTTCAATTTTTAAAGAGTTGGGTACTGATGACAATTTTTTTGTGGATGTTTCAGGACATTTATTAAAAATTTTTATGAGATTTAGTTTCAATGAAAATTCAATATTCTAGGGGAGAGTCGATGGAAACTGTGATATTCAGCTGAATTATCATCTACGAAAAAATTTAGTAGAAATACGTAGCGAATTCACGAGATAATTTTATTGGATTTCTATTGAACTTTCTATTAGTTTTTGGTTGTGTTGAAATATGAAATAGAAAACGTTCTATAGAAAATTTAAGAGAATTCGATTTTTCTGTACAAAATTATTCTATTGAGATATTTTCTATAGAATTTCCTCGGCTCAAATATTCCAATTTTTTTGTTTAATTCAATTCAATTTAAGAAATATCTAGCGAATTCACTAGACAATTTTACTGGATTTCTATTGATTTTTCTATTAGTTTTTGGTTGATTGTGTTGGAATATGAAATAGAAAACGATGTATAGAAAAACTAACAGAATTCGATTTTTCGGTACAAAATTATTCTATTGAGATATTTTCTATAGAATTTCCTCGGCTCAAATATTCAATTTTTTCGTTTGTTTTTGGTGGCCAAAAGAAAACAAACTATAGAATGAAAAAAACTTGGAAAATTTGAGCCGAGGACATTTTATCGGCAAAATATTACTGAAATAAGTTGTTTGAAAAAATCGAATTCTGTTTTTTTTTCTATAGAATATTTTTTATTTAATATTTTAATAGAATTGACCGAAAACTAATAGAAAGTTGAATGGAAATCCAATAAAATTGTCTTGAAAATTCGCTAGGTTGTTCTATTAAATTTTTTCGTGTGTGATTCTATGAAAATTGATAGAAATTAGAAAAATTCAGGTGAATATGTTCTTGAATTTTTCATTAATTGAAAATTCTGCGTAATTTGGTACTGAAATCTTCATGTTTTAATTCCAATTTCAAGTAAGCTGGGGAATCCTTGTGTTTCTGCTGCTCAAAAACTGAAATTTCATGGTTTTTACTACCCCTGACTTGAATTGAATTTCACTCTCTTCAAAATTACTAGTCAACTTACTATGAAAGTTTCAATTTTCTGTCAACAGTGCGAAGTTTTTTTGAAATTCCTGTGGGCTTTTCAATGTTTCAGAATTAGACGAGGGCGTGGGAGATATTCTGTGCAAGATAACTCATCGTCAGAGTGTTATTCTCATGAAACTGATTGATTTCCTCAGTGAAGACATTGTATCCATTACTAAGGCCATTGAATGCTGTGCAGAACTGGATGCGTAAGTATTTTTCAAAGATGTAGTACTCAATTTTTTACATGATCATTTCATAATTTCTTTGAGATCACCAGATTATTTTAAAAAAGTCGTCGTCAAAGAGACTATTACTCATGTGCTTTTACGTCTTCATCAGTTTTTGCTAAATATCCTTGGAAGTAATGAAGAAAGTGGCTAATTCGATTTAGGGGAAAAAATTCAGCAATTTCAGATTTTGCTGAAATTTCGATGAATTAAAAATGACAGAATTGAAGATATTCACCTGAAATTTCTTGATTTTTATCCATTTTCATAGAATAATTGAACTGAAAGATACAGTTTCAATTAACTTTTCCATAAAATTTATTAAATGTCGATCAATAGAAAAAATAATTAATCGTATGATTACACACGAGTAATATTATTGAAAGATGAAAAGGTGAAAGTTTTTCGTTGTACAATCACAATTTTTGGAGACTCCAGAGCTCTGTAAAACTGAATAGTGAAGTGGTCAATCGATTCAAGTCGACTTAGCTCGCAGTTGAGTGTTTCTTGAATAACTGGGAATTTAAGAATCATAGCATACATTAAAGATATTACGATAATACTATAGATTATATTATATTATACTATAAATTATATGTATAATATTATATATTATATTATATACTCTACTATTTTATAATACATATAGTACTCTCTTATATTTTGTATATTATACACAGTATATATAAAATAGTATAGTATTATCGTAACATCTTTAATGTATGCTATCATCATTTATAAAAAATCTAATGACACAATACGCCAAATAGATTGGCTTCAAAAAAAGTCACACTGGATGTATTATATATAAAAAAATAGAATACATTCCTAAAACTTTTCCTTCGGCAACTTTAATATTAACTTCAGAAATCCAATATAAGATTATTCACCACAATTGACATACATTAAGTCCCATGGGGCCCCATAGGACATACGCGCGCCAAGCGCGCAAACTAATCTAATCAAAATAAAAAGCAACAACCAAGATCACCTTCGAAAGACAGTCCATCCCCCATGGAAAGAACATATATCCGGACATATATCTCAGTATATTTCACTTATATTTCGGCCAAAAATGTCATATGCCAGATATATCCTCGATATAAATATGCACATATATCTCGATGTAAAATATTTAACATATAATTCTAGGAGTCTTTTTCCCCGGAAAAAATTTCTCAATAAAAAATTTCCCCATTTTATTTTCACCACAACACAAACAGTACAAGTATACAAGAAATTTTTTTCCGGAGGAATTTTTTTTTAGAAAATTTTTTCCGGAAAATTTTTTCCGGGGAAAAAGTATCCGCCTACCTTAACATATATCTGCAATATATCTCAGATATATTTTCGGCCAAAATTGTGGTATACCAAATATACGCGACATGTGAGTGCTGCATATATCTCGGTGTCCGCAATTTTTTCCTTTGGAAAAAATCTTTTGGAAAAAATCTCTCGGAAAAATACTTTTTTTTCAAAATTACTTGTGAAAAAATTTTTTCCGGAAAACACTACTTGAGAAAAAATTTCTATCGCACCATTCAATACATTTCCAGCTAGAATCTAAAGCCAAAATATGCCCATTAAGTCTAAAATTTCCCTGAACTTCTGTCAAAATGATTTTCTGTACATTTTCGATGTAAAAAATGGATTCTATTTTTTTTCTGACATTTTTTCCAAGGAAGTAAAAAAAAGGAATTAAATTCCGGGAAAAAAATTTTCCCAAGTAATTTTTTTCGGGAAAAAAAATTTCCCAAGTAATTTTTTTCCGGAAAAAAATAATTCGGGGAAATTTTTTCCGGAAGTTTTTTTCCTTAGGGAATAAGTGCGGGAACCTATATCTCATTCCCATAAGGGCACCCGCGCCTGAAATTTCTTCCTTCCAGATTGATGTCCCTCTCGACAGTGGCCCGAGATCACAACTACACCCAGCCAAAAATTGTGAAATCCCACGTGATCGACATAAAGGATGGACGACACCCACTTCGCGAGTTATTCAGTCAGTACGTCGCGAATGACACGCAATCCGGAGAAAGTAGCAGTCTGATCAAGATCTTTTCAGGTCCAAACGCGTGCGGCAAGACAGCCTACATGAAGCAGATAGCACTGATCGTGTACATGGCGCACATCGGCTGCTACGTGTCAGCAAGCTCAGCGCGGATCGGAGTCATCACGAATATCTTGACGCAAATTCCCTTGATGGAGAGCAGCTGTTACAACGCCAGTTCCTTCCTGATAGACCTCCGACAGATCAACAACATTCTCTACTCGTCAACCCCGAATTCACTGATCATCATGGATGAGTTTGGAAGAGGGACTGCCGAAATCGATGGACTGGCTCTTCTCGCCAGTGTCCTCAACAACTTCATCAAACGCAAGAACTACTGTCCCCACGTCTTCGTGGCCACCCACATGCACAGGATCGGCAGTATTCTCCCACCAGATCCAATCTTCGAGCTGCAGATGTTTGATTACGTCTTCAGTGAGGAGAACACCCTGGTCTTCCTGTACAAGGTGATATCAGGCTGCGTCGAAAAGAGCTTCGCGCATGAAGTCGCGAGGAGTATGGGCTTGGAGGATGATGTATTGAATGAAGCTGTTGAGATATTCGAATCCATGAGGAGGGGAGAAATGCCACCAACGAAACCTCAGGAGGACGGGAGGACTATGATGAGGCGTATTGCTAATGTATCGAAGGATGAGGAGAATACGGAGGCGGGGAAACTCAAGGATTTGATCAAGAACACAATGATGAGGGAATTGTAAAGCCAAGTGGTGATGATTACTCTTAATTCTATTCTATTGATAACTTACGAAATAGGGTTTATGATAAGTTAAGGTTTATTACAATTCCAAAAATTAATTCTCCCTCGTCATTCACCCCGAATTCATTAATCTTCATGTACGAATTCGGAAGAGGAACTGCAAGAATACAATGATGAGGAAATTATAAAGACAAAGTGTTGATGATTATTCTTAATTCTATCCTATTGATAACTTACGAAATAGTGCTCATGATAAATTAAAGTTTATTACAATTCCATACAGGAATGTAAATAATAAATATGAATGATTAATTCTCCCTCCTCTCCACTCCGAATTCATTAATTGTACGAGTTTGGAAGAGGAACTGCAAGAATGCAATGATGAGGAAATTATAAAGCCAAAGTGTTGATGATTATTGTTAATTTCTATTGATAACTATTATAAAATAGTTGCTTCTTATGATAATGTAAGATTTTTTATAGTTTAAAAGTTTTCTGAATACTAAATACAAGTGATTAACGGATACGCAAACTATTAAGGATGTTCTACACCCTTTCTGCCAAAATTCACGTTTTTTTAATTTTTCTGGCAAACTTATGATGGAATTGACGTGAAAAAATATAACGTTTTTGCGTTTTGTCATTATTTAATGACTGACGAAATTTTAAGGTGGTGCGAACATTTTCCTGCGTTTTCTCTAAACTTTTAAAAAGAATCACAAAACTGTAGAAAAAACGCATGAAAATTATCGCACCACTACGCAACTTCGTGAGCCATTAAAGAATGACAAACCACAAAATCGTTATATTTTTTCACGTCACTCCCATCGATAATTTGCCAGAAAAATGAAAACAACGTCAATTTTGGCTAAAAGGGTGTCGAACATCCTTGAGAGAAAATGCATCTCCAGAGGCGCCGAATTCAGTCGACTCACCTACAAAAACAAAGGGCTCAATACAAAACATAGTTAGAATATACAAAGCCATTTGTTGCCCAATATTAGATTACGCACATCCGCTTCTCCTCTATGCAAGATCAGGTACAAAGAAGGTCATCGACGTTTACCTCTTTTTGTGTTTTGATCTCTATCGTACACTGCACACGGAGAGAAATATTCAATAAAAATTACGTATCTCTTCCGTAATTCCGGAGCGAAATGTGGTTGTGTGAAACTTTACGGAACTGTTACGGAATTTTTCCAGACTCTTCCGTAATTTTTAACTGAATTTCCTGTGAAAATTACGATACCGTCACTTAAATTTTCTGAGTCGCTTCCGTAATCGTCGAGCGAATTGTGAGTTCCGTAATTTTTACTGAACATTTCTCTCTGTGTACATTATCATAGCATTCAACAAAATATCGATGGCCATGCGCAAAAATAGTATATTTCGTAACGAGTGCAAAAAAGTGTTTTTTCACGAGTTACGAACAATATTTTTCATCACAATGTGGCGGAAATTGGCCTTTTAGGCACCCGGAGCGTGCCGAAAAGTTCACTTTTCGTCACAGCGTGATGAAAATTCATTTTTTTTGTTTTTACCTTCAAAATGCTCCGTGCGCCGTAATTTTCAAACGACTTTAGCTGTTTTTTAATGTTCGTTGCACTCCAAAAAATAAAGTTAAGCATCTGTTCTACTTTATTCGCAATAGATCATGGATAAATGAATTTGGAATTTCATCAAGTTTTCGCGTCTGCAGAGTAAAGCAAAAAATAATTGCTTTTAGTAATTGAACATTGCAATCATGCGTAATTTAATTTTTATAAACAAAAAAATGGCCGGTTGGAGCGAAAAGGCGGGTTTAAAGGAAAATTTAGAAATTCCAAATTTATTTATTCATGATCTATTGCCAATAATCAACCCGGATGCGTAACTTTATTTGATTAGTTTGAAGTGTAACGAACATTTAAAAAAAGTTAAAATCGTATAAAAACTACAGCGCAAGGAGCATTTTGAAGATAAAAACAGGAAAAAGAAGGTGATTATACGGAGCAAAATCGATCGGGTCAACGATTTTCCCTAGTTATTCCCATATTCCGTCATAAATCACAAATTGTTTAACGGATCCCAAGGCCCAGTGAAGACTCAAATTTCACCGACGTGTGCCTTTAATAAAAATAAATAATACAAATGATTATTTATCATCATGATCAGTAAATCATGACGACAAATAATCTCATCGATCTGATAATGAGTCAAAAATGACCATTCATCACATGAATTAAAATTATCTCTGAAAATAAGTGGTAAAAATATTGATTACTCATAATTTCCAATCCCAATTGCCAAAAAATGATGACTCGTAAAGTGAATTATCTTCATAAAATATTCTAAAAAAAATACCATACAAAAAATATAATTAACCAATTAATTCTCTTCAATTCCAAAACCAAAGACAAATTCCCCCATTCAAATTTACGAACTTCTTATCATCGGAGTCGCCGAAGACCCCGAGGCCGCCACCGTCCAATCACACTCTCCTCCCCCACCCCCCGGACTTGCGCAAAACCCCACAAACTACCGCCCGCCACCGCAAGATGTCGCCGGCAAAAATTTCACAAAAATTCCTAGTTGGCGCTCGTAGTCTTTCCGTTGTCAATAACGGACACTGCTAGTAAGCCCGGCTCAAACCTAAAACCTCCGCAGCTCCCCACGCGCAAATTCCCCCCCAGTGCACCCATTAATGTGAAATAATCGGTGAACCGTGCGAGCCACAATCACCTCCACCCGCGAATTCCCAAATAACCCCACAAAAATAAGCTCATCAATCCGTAACAGCAGCTGTAGAATAACCGATCAACGGGCGTGCCTTTGATTCGGACGTTCCCGCAGTGGATACGGGGGCCGCGACGGGAGATTTTTGAATGCACACGCATTCGTAACTGTCAGTTTGTGGTGCTCCCTCTCAAGTCGCCGGTTCACTTCGTCTACACAGTGACATTAAAAATTCCCCCCGAATTAAAATCGCCGTAACGTTCTGTGAGTAAATCCTGGCGAGGCTTTATGGTGCTCGTGTTTTTTTTTCCAACGCCTGAAAATTGATTAAATGACCATGGACCACGGCATGTGCAACATCGAGACTGGCACCAGCATAAACATCAAGAGAACGGACGGTGAGTCACTCTTAACCCGCCAAACATTTTTTCTTTTCTCCCTCTTCCCCGTCGCTCTGGGGGCACTCTAACCCCCAATCGAGG
The DNA here is from genome assembly GCF_001412515.2 of Diachasma alloeum. Lineage (NCBI taxonomy): Eukaryota > Metazoa > Arthropoda > Insecta > Hymenoptera > Braconidae > Diachasma > Diachasma alloeum. The sequence continues at coordinate 1,768,805 of NW_021680410.1, forward strand.
GGTCTCATCTGCTCTGCATTTCCCTACGACATGGCTACCCCTGGCAAATTCTCCGATCGTCCCGACCTGTGTGCGTGGGCATGCAAAGCCTCATGTCCACCTTCAACCGGTTTTATTTTTCATTTGGTTTCGCGCCCGTCGTCATTCCCATATTCGGGAAATTTCCCCTACCTCCAGCAACATGTTTGTACACTTCAATTGCGAGCCAACATACACCTCATGGCCGCGAATAAAACCAGTAGTGGTGGCCGATTCCCTCTCGATTGGGATTCGACATTTACGGGGTTGTCCGTTCAATGCTGGATGGAGTCGATCTCTCGCTTTAGTTTTAGTTTTAGTCTATCTGCTCGTATCGGGTGGGAAAAGGAAGTTTTGGGGGGGACGGTTGCAACCGCTCTAGGGTGAACGGGCCAATCGCTCGACTCGGACTAATACCTGGAGGATTTCAAGTTTTATTGAGAATTCTAGAAATAAGGGAATGAATACTGTACGGATTGTTATCCGGGTCAATAATAACACTTATGGGGAATCATGTGATGAAGGGTTTTTCGAAATATCTATGGTACAGCGAGAGAAATAATATATGCGGGAGGTAGTGCTGGGTGGTGTGGCGCTGCAATTTGCTAAGCATCAGTGACAAAGTGTCGTGGAGAATATGAAGAGGTTCTCCTCACTGTTATTAGAAAATTACTCTTGAAATTTCAAGTGGAAATACTTGAAATTTTTAATCACGATAAAGTTGCGTGAAATTTCTGTATATTTTTTCATTGACGAATCATTTCTTCATTGACGAATCATTTCTGCATTGACGAAAAAACATTAACAATTTTGAAAATTCAGGCAAAAACTTTTCTGAATTCTCAATCTATTGAAAATTGAATTGCATGTGACGAAGCAGTAAACCGATTCAAGTCGACTTGGCTCTTCGCTGAGTTTTTGAGGAATATCTCCGAATCTAAGCGAATCAGCGAAATTGTCATCATGACAATTTTTGTAGCTCTCAATTCACTCTATAAAAAAGGTCATCACAAAAAATTTGCTATCCCACTTAGATTTCGAGATATTCATTCAGAACTGACTAATAGTCTACATCGACTTAAAGCTGTTTACCGCTTCGCTACTAAATTTTCACGATGAGTTTGGAAATTCAAGCTTTCATTGAAAAATCAATGATTGTTTAACATGAAAAACCCAATTTTCTTGAATTTTCAAGATGAATGAGAAATTTAGTGAGCGATTGCATTTCAAATTGAATTCATCATCATAGCATTGAAAATGCAGATGACGTTGTGACTGAAATTTCAAGAAATTTCTAGCAGTGGTCCGAAAGAGTAAGAGTCAATGGGAAATAGAACAATATTTTCAGGAGGAGACGCACATCCCTAAGATTGAGAATTTATTCGGCCTTTTATTTCTTCACACTTAATAAACCAAAGTTCACATATTTTGTATCAACTGGATGAAAATCCTATATTTCTCGAGACCCTCCAATTATCAAGGATTTGGACGATATTTCCCTTTTCCGTCATTTAATGATTCTTCTCTTCATTTTTTTCGACTTAAAATTATTGTTTTTTCCTAGTTCAAAGATTCTTTCAGGTCTAGAACTAATTTTTTATTCATTTAGCTACTTCATCGATTTTAAATCCTTTAATGAAATTCAATTTCCTTAACCATCTAGTTATCTGTTCCTTAACCATCTGTTTTTTACGTTCTGTAACAAGCAATACCCTTTGAAATGGTATATGAATAGTTTCATGCACTAGACCTACAGTTATAGAAAAATCCAAATAAAAAATTTACAATAAACATCACGAAATTCAATTTTTGGGTATAAATTCCCATATATGGATAAAAATTAGCCTTAATCAAATAATTCAGGGCTCAATTGATCAATGATCAATTTATCCCTGAAGAATCAATTTATCCCTGAATTTAGCTACTTCATTGATCAATGATCAATGATCAATGAAGTAGCTAAATGAATTACAAAGTAATTCATTTAGCTACTTCATCGATTTTAAATTCTTTAATGAAATTCAACATTTCCTTAACCATCTAGTTATTGGCCTGTTTACTCTGTCGTCATTCTTTAAATTCCCATTCCCCTGTTTTTTACGTTCTGTAACAACAAATACCCTTGGAAATGTATATGAATAGTTTCATTCACTAGACCAACAGTTACAGAAAAATCCAAATCAACAATTCACAATAAACATTACGAAATTCAATTTTTGGATAAAAACTTTATGTTAATAAAAATGAGTCTTAATCAAATAATTCAGGGATCAATTACAAAGTAATTCATTTAGCTACTTCATCAATTTTATATCTTTTAATGAAGTTCAATATTTTCTTAACCGTTCAGCTATTGGCCTGTCTACCCTCCCTTTCACCGTCTAGTCAGAGCTGAGGGGATTGCAAGGGGCACCTGGAACTATTGTGTTATCATGCGTGATTCACTGCATTTGCAATTTCGAATGTTGCAATTTTCAGTGGAGTTGAAGAATCGTTCAGAGTGTTGAATGTTTTGGGAGTGGAACGAAGTTATTTGAGTTTTTCAGCTGTAATCAGCCTCGAATTCGCAGATGTTATGTTCTTTGTTTATTTATTTGATATGTTGAGTCATGTTTGAATTGAAATGAAGGTGTCGAATTGCTGACGTGTTTTATTCGCGCAGACTTGTGCGTACGCGTTTTGACAAATCTGGAAATATCCAGTTCTTATTACGTAATCGTAATTAATTTGAGGGGAATTTCTGTCTTGATCAGTATAAAATCCACATTTTTTCATCGCTGCATGTAACTAGCATTTATAAAATGCAATTATTAAACTTCTGATGAAAATTGATTTGATTTTTAATTAAAAAATCCGCAAAAATCAAGTCAAATCGTTGTGTTGTCGGGTTTTGTACTAGAAATTGTCAGCAAATGGAACAGTATTTTATGAAACAGTGGATATTAATTGTAAAATTGTTTATAATGTCAGAATTTGGCAACAGAATTGAATAATGATGACCTCCATGAACGATTTTTCAATTAAAAAAAAATACAAATCTCTGCTGCACTATTTCGAGGAGTAAACTCACATACTTCGAGTGAGATTAACGGAATTTCACTCCAGTATCAAAGAATTGTTACAAAACTTCTGTAGAAAACCTGAAAATTTGTGAATGAAGGATTTCATCAAGAACTGGAAATTATTTATTGAAAGAATTTAATTATTGGAAGAATTTACTGGAAATTATTATTATTTCATGAAACATTGTATATTGTCAAATCGCTCATAATGCCACAATTGTGCTCACAGAATTGAATAATGATGGCCTCAGTGAATGATTTTTCAATGTTTTCGAGAGAAATACAAATCTCTGCTGCAGTATTTTGAGTAAATTCTTATATTTTCAGTGAGATTAACGGACTTTCACGCCAGTATCAAAGAATTGTTACAAAACGTCTGTTGAAAACCTGAAACTTTGTGAATGAAGGATTTCATCAAGAACTGGAAATTATTTATTGAAAGAATTTTCTGGAAGAATTTAATTATTGGAAGAATTTACTGGAAATTATTATTATTTCATGAAACATTGGATATTAATTGTCAAATGGCTCATAATGCCACAATTGTGCTCACAGAATTGAATAATGATGGCCTCAGTGAATGATTTTTCAATGTTTTCGAGAAAAATACAAATCTCTGCTACAGTATTTTGAGTAAATTCTTGGCCGTGACTATTCGCACCATTGCGTGAATCACTCCCGTACACTCCATACACTCCACGCATGCGT
>NW_021680410.1:1783238-1804796 GCF_001412515.2 Diachasma alloeum
CCTGTGTGTTTCACGCAGTTGTATTTTTATACACCTGTGTGTTTCACGCAGTTGAAGTTTTATACACCTGTGTGTTTATACACACAGGAGTATCTGAACACGACTGCGTGAAACACACAGTAGTATAAAACTTCAACTGCGTGAAACACACAGTAGTATGAAACTTCAACTGCGTGAAATACACAGCAGTATGAAAATTCGGCTGCGTGAAACACACAAACTTCACGCATGCGTGGAGTGTATGGAGTGTACGGGAGTGATTCACGCAATGGTGCGAATAGTCACGGCCTAAATTCTTATATTTTCAGTGGGATTAACGGAATTTCACGCCAGTATCAAAGAATTGTTACAAAACGTCTGTTGAAAACCTGAAAATTTGGGAATGATGGATTTGATCAAGAACTGGAAATTGTTTATTGGAAGAATCTACTGAGAAATAAAAAAAATTTACTGGGAGAATTTAATTATTAGAAGAATTTACTGGACATCATTATTATTTTATGAAACATTGGATATTAACTGTCAAACTGCTCATAATGCCACAATGATAGCCTCGATGAACGATTTTTAAATTTTTCCAGAAGAAATAAAAATCGTTGCTGCAGTATTCCGATTAAACTTTTATATTTCCAGTGAAATTAACCTAATCTTACTTCAGTATCTCAAAATTGTAACAAAACTTGTGTTGAAAATTTGTGAATGCTTCGAGTTTAGAGAAGTTTGTACAAATGTTTTTGAAAGTGAAGTCGAGTTAAATTTGGCCGCTAACCTTCAGGCATTTGTAATATCATTCAACGTTACAACTACATTCAAGCCTAACTGCATTTCCCTGGTGTAAATGAACCCGCGTTTATACAATCTAGAGCGGCCGGGGGATCCTCAACGTAACGTTGAAGCCGTTATATCTCTAAAACCATTTCTCTGATCTAAAAGTTACAAGAACAGCGCCAACAGTTCGGTTGCCTTGTTCTCACGAATTATTGAGAGCAGTCTTCATCATCATTACCATTATTACTGAGTACTAATGATAATGATCAATTTTTCAATTATTCCCATTCTATTTTCTCGCACAAAGGCAGGACATTTTCGCAACAGAGAAATTATTTTCAGCGCGTTTGTACTCGGATAAGTTGGTCTCAACTCACTTACTCGTATGATTGATCGACCGCAGCTCAGCGAAACAATGCTGTCGACCTACGCGACGAGAGCAGCACAATTGAGAATTTCTTTTATCTCGGAGAATGAAAAATTGAGGGGAATAAAAAAAATATTGAATGCGTAATTTAGGGAACAAAATTTGCAAAATGCGATTTTGGGAACAACATTTTGGGGAAATAGCAGACACTTTTGTGGACAATTTATGTGTCAATTTTACGACGAGAAATCCTTGAAATTTAAGCCCAGTCTTCGAATTTTCTGGTTTTCATAGAAAATAAAAAGTAAATAGAGTCAATATTTTTCATAGAACACAGAATATTGCTCTCAAATCGTTCATGAAATCAAAACAGAATTGTGAATTTTCTTTGAATGTATTACAATTCTGTGAACAAAATTGTGGAAATACACACTGTTGAAAAATTTGACCGAATTTTCTGAAAAAAAGACCTTAAATTCGATTTAAAGGGAAAAAATCGATGGAATTACAAATTTCTCGGAAAATTCATGAAAATTCCTTCTTTTTAGCGGCAGGAAGATGGAAATTTCACAATTTACATGAATTTTCAAGTGAAAATGAGTATTCACTACTAAACTTCCTTGAATTTTCAGGGAATTGCTTTAAAATTCTTGGAATCCCAGGACTACTAGAAGGAATTCCCTGAAAATTCAGAGGAATCTGGAATTCACGGAGAGATTTCTCTAAATTTTCATAATTTTCCACCAATTTTTCCTGAATAATTAAACCAAACTTTACAGTTTCCACGGATTTTTCCATGAAATTATGAATTTTCAATGACAAAATGCCTTGAAATTTCAGTGGATTGCGTAATCGAATGAGTTAACTCTATTTTTTGTGATGCAATTGCAGGAAAAATGAGAATACATTAGAGTTGAGGAAAAGACAGTTTTGATTCTCAGAGATATATTTTTAGGGATCTATCGCCAATTATCGGTGATAGTGGACACTGATTAGAATGGAGCTCATTATCAGTGATTTTTATCACTGAAATTTGGTGATAGATTCGTCCAAGTTAGATATGAGTACCTGAAAATGCGTGATATTATTCTGAAAATTGGGGAATTAGTGAAAGCCGCAAAACTCAAAGTCTAAAAATCAAAAGAAGATTTTTTGTGCCAAACATGCAACGCATGCGCCAAGATTGAAATTTTGTATTTTAAAAATAGATTTAGGCTTTGCAAAAAAATTTTATTCTCTGTGCAAGCAAGAAATGTAATTTCTAGCGCTATTTCTTCGTTATTCGATGCTCGCATACGTATTTTGCTCCCGCAAAATGTTCGTTTTATATGAAACGAGGGATAGCAGTTTGTCGGCTATTCAATAATCACAGATAAAAAATAAATTCTTAAATGAAATAGTAATAATGATATGACAGCAATCTTGTAACGTAGGGAAAAAAATTTCTTGATAAACTTCCCTCTAGTTTCTTGAGCCAAATATTTCGTTGTTGTTGAAAGGAGATTGTCAAATGATGACAATCCCCAGTTGATTTTTGTGTTAAAAAATTATCTCTCATTTTTTTTTTCAATTTTGTTTTTTTTTATCAATTAATTTTTATGAATATTTTCTCTTAAATTCGTATTTGAATCTTTGAATTATGCTAAATTTCTCGAATTTATTGAATGAAACAATTAAAATTAATCGAGATATATTTTTTGGTGATTTCCAACTAACGATTTTGTTGGCTCGAATAAGACTTGCTCGAGAAATTTTTCGCTTTTCTGTCAGTGAACAATTGAAAAAAGGGAACCCATTTTGAAACAAATTGCTAATTTATTACTATACAAATCTATAAATCGGTGAGGTTGGGGTAAAACGGACACTTGACTTTTTTTTAAATGTTAATGAGGGGTTGAACTGTAGATAAAATTTAATAATTTTTGTTTCAATACAAAGAACAACTCTTTCTCTTTGTGACGCGCCTAAACTGAGCTCAATTGATAAATTTGTTTCTGAGTTATGAATAATTGAAAAAAAGTCTAAAGTGTCCATTTTACCCCATTCTCCCCTATACTCATTTATTTAAAAAATGTAATTGTCCGCTTGTTTCCCTCTTCAATTGAAAAAAATCTCCAATGAAGTAAAAATACCATTTTTCCACGTGGAATTACCGAAATATCCTCAATTGTCCCGATTAAAATCTCCCCGACTTGACCCAAAAAAAATTTTAACTTGAACCGGGTCACTTAAGTAAAAATGAAGCGATCGATATTGTGCGGGTCGTAAGGGTGAGAATGCACGAGTTATCCTCCACAATAACACCGAATTACCGAACACGTTATCGTCATGGAAAAATAGGAGACATCCGAAGCAATCATGGCTGCAATGCATTTTTTATGAAGTTAGTTGTGTACTATCAAATATCTAGGGATCGTGTGCCACACGGTAGCTACTCGTAATATAACGGGAATTTCCACGCTCCAACGAAACCCATGCACGCTCGACCATCGATCCGTGAGTACCACTATTGGCCGTTCAACGATGATTTTTGTTATCGGGTTTTAAAGAATATTACCGGGTACTTTTGTACAAGGGAGAGGATAGTATCAAGGTCACTGTCTTCGATGTTATACGGGCAGACCTCTGGTTTTTATTTACGCGTTCTCCGGGGGTGATGACTCACCTTTGCCAAGAAAGGAGCGGGTTTCCTACCTAATGGACACTGGTTTCCGTATTTTTACGGTGTAGTCATTGGATGGAGTGCAGGTCTAGACGTTGTCGACAATTGACGTTTCAATTTTGCAATGGGAAATCCTTGGAAGTTGAGCCTAGTCTCCGAATTTTTCAGATTTTTAGTGAAAGTTTAGATCAAATTGACAACATTTTTTTTATGTTATCACGATTTTGGGAACAGAATTTTGGGAAAATAGAAGACACTTTTGTGGACAATTTATGTGTCAATTTTACGATGAGAAGTCCTTGAAATATAAACCCAGTCTTCGAATTTTCTGGTTTTTACAGAAAATAAAAAGTAAATAGAGTAAATATTTCTCATAGAGCACAGAATATTGCTCTCAAATTGTTCATGAAATCAAAAAAGAATTGTGAATTTTCTTTGAATGTATTACAATTCTGTGAACAAATTTCTGGAAATACACACTGTTGAAAAATTTGGTCGAATTTTCCGGAAAAAGACCTTCAATACGATTTAAAGGGAAAAAAATCCATGGAATTACAAATTTCTCGGAAAATTCATGTAAATTCCCTTTCTTTTTAGCGGCAGGAAGACGGAAATTTCACAATTTACATGAATTTTCAAGTGAAAATGAGTATTCACTACTAAACTTCCTTAAATCGCTCGGCCGGATGGCGGGACCCGTGAGGCACGGGTTCGAGTTCGGCTTGGGGCAGGGATTTTTTAATCCTTCGGAAACCGTCGAACGGTAGTCTAGACACCGAGAATCATCGGAGAAATGGTAGAAAAACATTCCTCGATGATGCTCGGTCGATGGACGTCCGTGTCGACCAAGGTTTTCCATGGTTTCCCTTGGTCACCAGGAGAAGTTGTGCACGGCGTACAGCTCCTGGGGTACAATGCGACACGGTTGGAGAGGAAGTCGGCCCATGATAACCGCAAAATTAGGGAACTTGTAAAAACCCGAGTAGGGTATACATGGCAAAATAATAAATAAATAAATACTAAACTTCCTTGAATTTTCAGGGAATTGCTTTAAAATTCTTGGAATCCCAGGACTATTAGAAGGAATTCCCTGAAAATTCAGAGGAATCTGGAATTCACGGAGAGATTTCTCTAAATTTTCATAATTTTCCACCAATTTTTCCTGAATAATTAAAACGAACTTTACAGTTTCCACGCATTTTTCCATGAAATTATGAATTTTCAATGACAAAATGCCTTGAAATTTCAGTGGATTGCAAATTTTTATCAGTATAGAAAACACTTCTATTGTCTTTTAAAATTCAGCGTAAATATTCATCAAAAATCTCAAAATTTCTTTCATTTTATGAAAATTTTGTAAAAATAATTCAAAAAAATAGTAAACTCCTCTGTTCCTGAAGAATTCCCCCAAAATTTTAAACGAAAATTGATAAAATTTCGCAGCGTTAAAAATACATCAACATCAGTCCAAATAATCGTATGAATGTGTGAATCGTATGCTCCAACCGCTAGATGTTGTTTACTCCGGTGTCTAGCCTGCGAAATTATCGCGTTTTCCACCCGAGGGGCTTCTCCCATTTCCTCTGAAAGTTGTGGGCAAGTCGAGGGATTACTCCAGCCCCTTGTTGTAATTTCCGGGTAGTTAAACGCCTTGATTCCATTTTACAAATTGAAGGGACTAAATATGGATTTTTACTCCAGATGAAAACGTGGATGTTTTATTATCACGCTAGTGCAGTGAACCATGTAATGAATGACATTTCACCCAGAGTGATATCGATGGCATATCACTCTCAGCTCATAAAAACTGCTGACTAATATCTCTTATCCCAGATGTTCAATTGAATGAGTTTTATTTTAATTGTTTCTATTATTGCCATTTCGATCATTACATTACCCTTTCGTTATGCCCCTTCTCCTGTCAGATTCGATATTCTTTTTTTCAATTAATTCTTTATAATCATTGTCATTGCAAAACGCAATACGACCAATGAGAATCATATGTCCCAATTTATCAGCTGTTGAATTATCATATTACAATAAATGATTTGCTTATGTTCCAATTCCTGTGCTCACTGAATAAGATTTTAATCATAATTACAATTCAGTTCCTTCTAGAACACACTTTCGAGTGTGAATTTCTGGAATTCAATGTTTGTTGATGCTCTGGTAAAAGTGCGTACCCACACTGTTATCAATTTTTAGTTAGTTCACTCGGTAATTCAATTAATCTGTTGTTCGTCTCATCAAATAATTCCGTGATGAGAATATTGTCATCTCGTGCTTTCAGCACCAAATTAGAAATTAAAACTTCATTTGGAATATTGAGTCGCGGCTTCTTTTTATTCATATCAGAAATTTTGTATTTGGATATTAATATTATTTGTTCAGAGTGAAAAAATTGATCGACATTTTCACTATTTTGCGTTCAGATTCTCCTATTCTTAACTTCAAAAATGTGAGCTTATCTCGTAATTTCAGCTATTAATTCTAATTAACTTTGTTCAAAGAAAATTTTAGTAAATGCAATATTATAAAAGTAGAAGTATTCTATTTTCTTCTGGCCTAAATGATTTGGACAATTATGATTCGTTTATTTATGGTTCATAGAATGGTCAAATCGATACTACGAAACCCTGCGACTTTTCAAGGTCACCTCTCCCCCCAGAAACCAACTTTAAAGAAACATGGAATTATTATAAACCTCTCAATGTATCGATTCGTACGAGAGCCATTAAAAATTCCTTAAGTCACCGGAGGCATGGTCAGGCTCCAATACTGCACCGGTCCCCTATTTTCTTTGCATGTTTATGGGACATTTCCCTTGAGATGCGTGTCTATTTCCGGGCACGGGGCTATTTCGACCTGAGGTACAACAGAGTATCTAGATCGAGTTGGACAGACTAGATCGCCAGGAATCAACTGAGAATAGATCAGCGAGTGAGACCTCCGCGTGATGCCTTCAATGATTTCAATATTGTTTTTAATGCTAATTCCTGAAATGTCGGCCTTGTCGTGGGAATCAATGGAGATCTGTTCGCTATTTATCTGATTCATACGGGAATAATCACGTCTCGTGTGAATTATACGCTGATATCTGCCATTAATTAACAAGATTAGACGTTCATTCACGTAAAAAGACGATTAAACTCGACATTTTCTCACTAATCTGTGCACAAAATGATAAGATAGCACTCGCGGAGACCTGAGATGAGATAAATCTATAGAGATCTCGTGAGGATAGTCCTTGTCCGAAATTCAGTCGTCATGAACGGCTCTCGTGTGGGCGAGCCAGCCTTATAAGGATGCTTCGATGCTTGAGAACTCTTACGTTATCCGCGTTAAAACTCATTGCTCTGTCTCAATACTTCTTATCTCACTCTCTGCCACGGCCATCGGTTGTTAAATCAGAGCAAGACGTTGTATTTGCGAAAACAGCGCTCCAATCATCATGATTATTTTTCTGAAGAATACAAATGCTGTAATGTTGTTAATTGAACATGAAATCATCACGCACTTGCGATGTTTTGGCGCCCACTAGTTCTCATGCTGACACGTGTCTCACGCGAGTGCGGGGAAAATAATGGGAATGTATCTGCTTGTGGAAGGAAGGTAAAATACGGTAAATGGTACATTTAGGGTTTTCGCTTGTGTCCACGTGATGCGATTATTTTCATTTCTCAGGGGTTAAAGTGATGGGGAAATCTTGGCGCATGATTATCGAATTTGGTTGATTATTGATTGCACACTAGCAACACAAGCTTTATTTTGAGATTTATGATTTCTAATTGAGATTTTTTTTGCTTCTGAATGGAAGCTTTGCAATTGTTGATTTTAACGGTCTTCCAATTTTGCTTGGAAATTACGTAGAATTACGTGAAACGTAATTATGTAATTATGTCATTGAAGACATAAAAAAAAATATGCCTGAATTGAGTATAAAATATACTTGATTCAATGGGGAACGGGTGTTTTAATTCGAAGATGATTGTTTTGTATCAGGTCGGGTTGTGGCAAGCCCTCTTAAGTGTCATATAAGGGTCAGGCACTATGTGTCAGAATTCTGACCATCATTTTTTAACCTCCACTTTTTGACCCTTATATTCTCACATTCAGTGTCTGACCCTTATATTACACTTGAGAGCACTTGGTACAACGCGGGCTGATACGATATAATCATCCTCGAATTGAAACACCCATCCCCCATTCGGGTATAAAATATACTCAATTCAAGTATTTTTTTTCCGCGTATGATGTTTTTGGAAAATGTACACTGTTAAAAATTTTCCACTGAAATTTCAAAGAATTTATTGATTGACAATTCTTAATTTCAGGAAGAAATCCGCGGGAATTGTAAATTTCAGTTCAATTATTCAGAGGAAATTAATGAAAAATCAAGAAAATTCTGAGCAATTTTTACTTGAATTCCAGATTCCTCTGGATTCTCAGAGAAATTCTTCAAAAATTTCTGGAATTCCAAGAACTTTCCACGAATTTCCAAATTTGCCAAGAAAATTTAAGGAAATTTGACAGTGAATATTCATTTTCACTAGAAAATTCATGAAAATTGTGGAATTTCCGTCTTCCTGCCGCTGAAAAATGGGATTTACTTCAATTTTCAGGGAAACTTGAAATTCGATTGACTTTTTCCCATCAAATAGAATCATTTTTTATGCGTATGAGTAACATTACACATTTTTCTTCGCAGAAACCTTAGCTAATACCTCATTCTATTTGAAATTCACTGGAGACTCAAGAAGACTTAGAAGTAATGCGGAACAAACCTAGTATAATCCCCTCGTCAGCCCGACCCTGACGTTAATCACGCTAACGCTGTGAAATTATCCCCCGATCATGTATCATGTATCTCGAAAATTGAAACATTAATCCTGGGAAATCAATAAATCATGGGCTCTCTACCCACGCCTTCACCGCTCCTAATTTTTTATTCCATCTGAGCTGAGGTGATTGCACGTGAATGGCAAAGTAGGACACTTTCTTCGATAACGCCTACGGTATTCACCCCAAAACTCTAACGACTTCTAATAATAGGCTCTTCGTCACCCTTTTGTGTGGATAAAACCGGATATACTTATAGGGATTTTTTAATGAGTTCATTGAGTTTGGAATTATTTCACTGTTTAATCAGAGGAGCGAAGCAAAATAGTGCATGGAGAGAAATATTCAATAAAAATGACGTATCTTTTCTGTAATTTCGGAGCGAAATGCGGTTGTAGGAAATTTTACGGAACTGTCACGGAATATTTCCGGAGCGTTCCGTAATTTTTACTTGAACCCCCTGTGAAAAATTACAATACCGTCACTTAACCCTAGACTGGTCACCATGCGAGGGAATTGCCGCAACACGTCGTTTTATTCACCTTGCCATCGACTGGTTGACCGGAAAATTTGAGAAAAATTGAATTCGTCAATTGAAGTCTCTGGAAAATTCTAGTATTTTTTTTTCAATATTGTATCCTTAATTCGGGGAGAAAAAAAATTATTTCCAACGGGTGAACAATTTTTTCCCGTGTTAAATGAAATTGCCCGTTGCGCGACGTTGCTGGGAACTCGCTAAACGCGTCCGGGAAGTGTAGAGTGGATTCGGCAACGCTGGAGCCTAAATAACATGGCGGCACTCTCCCGCGAAGGTGACTAAAGTCGCATTTTCCCGTCAGGTGACAAGACTACGGTTAAATTTTCTGAGTCGATTCCGTAATCGGTGAGCGAATTGTGAGTTCTGTAATTTTTACTGAACATTTCTCTCCGTGTGGAAGACTGCTGCCTCAAGCCTCAAAGTTAATAAAATCCTCAGTTAAATATCGGAATAAACAAAAAAAATTCGCCGATGAATTTTGATTGAAAGTTCGGCAAAGGTATTTTACCAAACTACATAACATCGTATCTCGAAGTATCATCACTATTTGCCAATAATATCACTAATTACGAAGTATTTAGTCGAAATTCACGACCACATGACTAAATAAAAACACTTTACGACACAGTCCTAAAATTGTTCAACTGTGGAATAAATTTACTCTAGACATAAATTTATTCTGACGATTTATTTGGCTAACAGGCCTTGCTGCAACAAATAAAACAAAAGTTATGTTTGATTTGCCTTTAACTCCAGTTTACTCATTAAATTAAAATTGACCCAGCAATTTTTAATCAGTCCAAGCTATGAGAAATTCATACTCAATTGATTAGTTCACCACTAGCTGGTGGTCGACAGCTGCGACGTCATTGCAGCGAATGTCGACGTAATCCTTGCTAGAGAGTAAATTTAATTTCATGCAATTAACAATTAACGGAATTTTGTTTCAACTCAATAATTTTTAATAATATTCTTCATATCTCAAATAATATTGTGATAATTTATAATCCTTGACAAGAGCTGTCATTAACAGAAATCAATCATCATATTTATAATCATATTGATTGATTAAAAATGAATAAAAGTCCTAAAGAAAAATTAAAATGAACGATTTCTTGAATTGAAGAATTCTTCAATTTTTATTCTCCAAAATTATTCGTTCAGTTCGGTAATTTCGTATGATATTCTTGACGTCATTCATAATATTATGATAATCATTTATTATTCCTGATAACAGCTGTCATTAACACAAATAAATTACTGCAATCAGAAACATAAATAAGAATGCGTGAAGCTGATAAAGTAGAATTAATTGTCGCAACAATGAGACAGACTCTTGCAAATGATGCGCGCGACGTTAGAGCGTCGGTAAAACAAATAATGAAAAGGATAACCAAGTGCCTGGCGCCACACTCGTATATTGCCCGAACTAACCATTATTATTGCTCGTGTCGGGTAGGTAAAACATCAAATTCAAAGCAGCCGAACATTAGTAAATTTGCATTGACTATGGCCCGGTTGCAGCAAGCCCTGTTATCCAAATAAACCCCAGGGTGAAATTTATCCTCGGGGTCAATTATATCGTAGAGGTCATAATTTTTCAATATTTAACCTGAAGAATAATTTTTTATTTATCCTGCAGCCCCATTTACATTAACACTGATTTAAGGCCCGGGTGGATTATCTTTCGAACGTGATCTTGGTTGTTTTTTTATTTTGAAATTGAGAAATGATCTCCAATTGCTATTCAGTTTTACATAGACCTGCAGCCTCGAAAAATTATGATTGTACACTCAAAAAAACGTTGAAAAAAAGCTGAACATTTTCAAAGAGCGTTTTTGAATTATATTGGGAAATAAAGCCAATAGGGAGGAAATTGCAAATTAATAATTTGATGTTTCTAATGGCTGTTAGGTCGTCATTTGTCAGTAGTCAATGGCTATCAGGTCGTTAGTTACCATGATAAATTACCCATTCACTATTTCCTCTCTATCGGACATATTTCTTAATCTTCATTAAAAACGCCGTTTGAAAATGTTCAATTTTTTTTCTACTTTTTTTGATTGTACAATCATAATTTTAAGGGACTCCTGCGAGATGTAAAATTCAATGGAAATGGCGATATATTTTACATTATGAAGGTGGAGAAACAATCGAGATGACGTTCGAAAGATAATCCACCCGGGCCTTAACCTTGGAATTAAATTTTAGTTTTTGTTCCTGGGATAAATTTGAGATACTCTCCCGGGTAAAAGAATCCATCGAACGTACAAATTTATTTTTTTCCTTATCTGACGTTTTCGTTATGTGGAGTTGGTGCAACCGAGCCTCTGATGGGTAAATTCTCGTGCAGACGAGCACATGTCCATACAAACCATCGAAAACCTTGATGTTGAGCGAATAATGTTAATCTCATTTTTACTAAAAAGAAGTTTCAATAATAAATGTCAAGGAAAGTTCTGCCATGTCCCGATAAGGAATCATTTCATTTATACTACTTCGAAGGAGACGTCAAGGACGATAACTTTTTTTTATTCATGATAAGTAATAAAAATAAACCGCACTTGAACTCATTTTATTTAGTTTTATTCCTTAATTTACATTTGCGCACAAAATATGGTCAGTCAAGGTAATAGGAAGGGTTTTTGCTCCCGAAGGGAAATATTGTCCTCGTCAAATGCGAAATTTCCAATTTTCTGTGTCAGGATAATTTATTCCGCCATCAGGAGTTCGAACGTGCTATTTTTAAATAATTGTTTAAATGAATCCAATTCGGTAGCCAAGCGGCCAAACGGTTTAAGTGGATTTAGCTCTTATCTGTTTTGTCGCAGTATATCTCCGAATCTAAAGGAGATAGCGAAATTTTTATGGGAAACTTTTTGATAGCTCTTAATTCGGTCTACAAAAAATGTTATGACGAAAATATTGCTATCTGCCTTAGATTCCGAGATATTTAGTGAATCGCCTTGACGTATATCCCCAGACAATTCCACCCAAAAGTTAGTCCCTGTGGATTTCCGGAGAAAATTCCAAATAATTTAATTTATTGCATTCTCATAAATCATTGAGTTTTTTATCCTCATATGTTGTTAAAGAAGGCAACAATAACTGTTTGAATCAAATAAGAAACGATTTCCCGAAATTTCCATTTTTTCGAGTTGAATATGGCAGAAACTATGAACTACAAAATTTTACAAAAAATTCACCGTATTTGAAATTTAAAAAACTACCACAGATTCGTGTTTTAAGACCATCATAACAATTATTTTCTCGTAAGTTTCGCATTTCATTATTCATTATCTCCTAAACTATGTAGTCCAGCTAGTTCGAATTTTTTTCAGTAGCTAGGGAATATTATAAGCATTATTTATGAAAAACTGGGGACAATCGTAAGCAAAACCTGTTCTCTAGGGATATACCTTAAACCGTTTTACCACTTGACTACTGAATTGTGATTTTAAATATTCTTTCCAAAGTCGTCTTGACCGAGTTCGATCATGAGATTGATTGTATCATTTGTTGTTGAAAAAAATCACCGTGAAACCAATTTTCAAGGAAAGGTCCAAATTTTTAACGTTGCGGCAATGTTGAGACAATGCTGACTGCCAACGTTGGGACCATGTTGGCAGCCAACATTTAAACAGTATTGAATTCAATCAATCCTTGAATTAAATTAAAAATACATCTCCTTAGAAATTCCCTTCGAAATCAAACAGTGAATTCATTAGCAAAAAAATATCGACGAAGTTGTGACGAAAGCAACTGCCCACATGTTTTCAACACACTACTCTCTATTCCTCATCAGTAAATCACAATCTACCACCAAGAATCAACCATTCTGCGGCAGGATGCACTCATTTAAATTTAATGCCACCTAAGCCCAGTGGCAGTCACTCCCCGAGCGTCGAATCCCCCATCGCCGAAAAAAACTACTGAACACTTAATTTCTCCATCTACGTCGATACAACTTTTTTTCAATCACTGATCAGACATGGTCACTGCAGCAATTGACGAAACGAGGACGATGGAAATTTAAGTATCAACGTCACGTGTTTCTTTTGTGTATAAAAATACGCATCACGCATGAGTGGAAACCGGTGGTCATATCAAATGCCTCCAGGCTTCTCCTATTACAATGCTCTCTAGTTGAAGAAAAAACGAATTAGGCCAAAAACATAGCGAGGACGATTGAACTAGGGCTGACTAACAACACTGCGATAATTTTGACGTTCGTTAACAGGTCTTGCCTCATCAATTACCAGTGGACTAATCCCAGTGGGAGGAAGGCAGCTCCCTCCAGTCCTCGATCATCTCCAGCAGTCGAACGTCGAAAACCCAAAGGAATGGAAACACCTCGCAACATTCAGCCAAGTTCCTCCTCATCGCATGTAATCACTCAATTATCCGTGACGTTTTGCCAACAGTCCAAAGTGTTTTGCCTCGATCATCGAGATGTTTTGTCGATGCAACCGCCAGAGGTTCCGCTAGCAACGTCCGTAAACACCGGTACCATTCTAGGGTCCACAGTGCGCATTACCAGAAACTGAAGATCCAAAGTACAATGACACCCATCAGTTATCTGATGTCCGATTTAATTATCGACGTTGTTTCATGAATGATAAGTGCACGTTCGGTTGTAACTGTGATGTCGCAGGGGAATTGAGGCTTGACGGTTGATCGAACCCGTCGACTCCACTCGGCAAAGCTCGCCAATACACGCCCGGTGTATGACATCGAATTACCTCTCCGGGACGATATAATAAATGTATTTATGAATCGGCGCAACAACGATTCCGCCAGTTGATGGTGAAGTGCTCGGTGTGCTGATGCGATTGGAAAATATTTTACGTCTCAGGGAAATTCACATTTTTTACTCTTGACCGAGGCTTTGTGGCTCTACTTTGGAATTCAAGGACTCGGGAAAATAAAACGCGTCGTAAACAATGTGAAGTGTTCATTATTGCGGAGCATTCGTTCGTGAATTGCCGTCGCAACTGTTGTGATTCAAGACATAACAGAATATTTAACGTTAAAAAATGAGAAAGGCACATTTCTATTTTGGCCGTGGGTACGTCAATGTCCGCAGCACGTTTGCGTGTCCTGTCAAGCTAATGTCGTGAGGAAGAGAATTGTCAATGAATGAGATTCATAGTGATTATTACGAGACTTATGGACCTTGAGTATTCATTAAAACGTAGTTTACAAGGCTGGAATGAGACGTACGTCTATCCGGAATAGTTTTTCATTGAGTGAAACTGTCAGACGCGAAGTTGTCTTGGGTTTCACACATCTGTGTCTCCGGTGGTGCTAACGTGATGTGATTGGAGATCATTCGGAAGACATTCGCTTATTTTTATACTGTTCGACACATGGGGTGGTTCAGTAAGTGTTTGTGCGGCGTTAAAAACGCGAAATCTCATCCCAAAAAGGACAAGAAGAAGAAATCGCGGACGCGTGAGGAGATTTACGTGATACAGGAGAAGAATAACGAAGAGTTGGGGGGGAAATGTCGTGCGGATGAAGAGAAACAGAGGATCGACCTTGGTGAGCGCCAGCGATTAACTACACTCAATGGTGCAGAGCGTGGAACGAACGATTGGTCTAATCGCGAATTGTCTCAGACAATCGATCACAAAATACAGAATAACTCGATCGACGAAGGAGAGTTCTATGATTCTCTTTCGGATGCGAGTCCTGAGGACACACTTGAGAAAAACACTTTGAAATGTAACAACATCAGTGGTAAATATCAGAATGGCTCGGTTGACTCGTCAACTTGCGGAGACTCAACGATTCCGAACTCGATGGCTAATGGAGGATGTCGAATTTCGAGCGATCCGTGGGAGTCGACGAGTAAAAATCAGAGAGTGGGTCGGGTGGAGGAGAGTAATGGCGCATTCGTAACATTGAATAACAATTTGTACAATGAGAGGATGACGAGGGATTCGGGAAGGATGTCGGATCATTTTGGGCTGAAGGAAGTTAATGTCAAGACAGGTTCAGAAGGAAGTAAATTTGGCTGCAGAGAAGCTAGCATGAGGATATCCGGAAATGAGCAAGACTTCCGGGCTGGAATGAATTCTTGCAGCTTTGTGATACCATTTCAGGGTAATGAGGGGCCGGTGAAGGATTGTAATGGGAGGAAAAAGAAAATTCAGTCGATGATACCGAAACCCGCGGCTAGGAGTGAGCTACATCAGTCCGGGGAGGACACGGTGCAGGGATTAGATAATGGTATTTTAATTGCGTAGAGATATTCATTTATGGATGGAAAAATGGAATGGAAAAGGGAGCGAATTTGGGGGAAAATTCGATTGGATTTTTGTTGGATTTTTTGTTAGTTTTTGGATGATTCTAGTGTACATTCCGCGAGTCAGGGATGGCTATGTCCATGAATTATAATTACCGTTAAATTATTTGGGAGTAATTATTAATTAGTTAATATCACTGTTAAATTTTAATTATTAAAGTAATCATCAATTTTAATATTCAAATTCTGAATTATTTATTAAGCAGTAATTTAGTTAGGAAGATTGACGATTAACTGGATAATCGGAAATCCGTTATAAGAAATTTAGTGATATTTACTTAATAGAAAATGTACAGATCCATATTATTATTAAGTATTTAATTCACCATCAATTGGAAATTTAGATTATCAATTATTTTACTATTTGTAAATTTCGATTAGTATATTGAAACCTGGATCAATGTACGTCGGAAATTCTTTTAATATTGAAAAATCTTTTAATATTGAAAAAATATAAAATATATTTTAATATTGAAAAAATTTTTTGTGTAAAACTCATTCTATTGAGATATTTTCTATAAAATTTCCTCGGCTCGAATTAAAAAATTTTTTTTTTCAATTTTGCAAATGAAAACAAAAAATATTAGTAAAAAAACATACAAAATTCATATCGAGAAATTCCGGTAGAAAACATATCAATAAAAAGATGAAATTCTATAAATTTTTTCAGTATAATAATTTCTATTGAAAATTTTCTATTTAAAAAATGGACAGTAAAGCTGCGGAATTCGTCAATAAGATCATTCAAAAACTCGAAGTTCATTAAAAATCCAGTAGAATTTTCCATTGAAAAAACAAAACTATTATTATATTTTACTGAAAAGAATTATTATTATTTCAAATAATTGATTTTTCAGTTTTATAATTATTACATTTTATTATTACTATTATCATTATTATTCTTATTATTATTATTATTACAGGAAAAAAAATTGAGTTCGCTAGATTTTTCGATGATTTTTTTGTGCCTATTAAAGTAGTATAAACATAACTTGAATTTTGAAGATGGAAAATCTGCAGTAAATTCTTAACGGAAGTTGATATGAATAAAAACGTTCTAGTTCAGTTCGTACTCAATTAGCAGTCCAGTATTATTGATAATAATTAATTCGGAGGTGGCAAAATAACCCAAAGTCTTCTCAGAAAATAAATTTCTCAAGATTGCCAAAAAATCTTAAAAAATTAGAAAACATAAATAAAAATTTTGTCTAATACGAAAGGTATCTTCAGTGTCACACTTTTGTGATGATTTATGTTTCTGGGTACCCCGAATGGACAGGATGCCCTCGTCAACCGAGCAACTATTGTTTAAGAAAATAATTGTAGAGAGAATTTAATGGATCAATTTTGTACTCTCGTCAAGGTTAGAATTCATGTGAGAAATCAAAGATGAATAATCTTTTTTCCGGGCATTTTAAATTTATTTTTCCTCGCACTCAATTATTTACGTGGAGTTTGGATATTCTACTTTAATATAACTTCTGACGCATTTAGAAAAAAAAAATTTGATTGAGACTGAAATAAGAATTTCGTTTTATACAACTGAAATTACAATAGCAATTGACATTTTCTCGGACAACTATTCTCTATAATTTAATACAAAAAACTATATCTCCTCGAATAACCGTCTTCACGGTCGCATTCCTCCAGTTGTGCCATTAAACATTTTCCCCCATTGTTCGTAGAATTCAAGTGTTTTTACATAATTTGAGGTTTTGATGATTTTTTTTTGCAGGCCGTGTCCATTCGGCGATTGTCTCTGGCGTCAACTGGGAGTCAAGAAGTGTCACAGTAGAATGGTTCGAGAAAGGGGAGACCAAGGGGAAGGAGGTAACAATAAACTATAATTAACAGTCCTTTTTATGACCTAAACCAAGTCATATTCTGAATGAATGGGGAAAAGTGGAGTAAAATGAACAGCTTTGACTTTTTGCTTCCAAACGGAAGCATTGTATTCGTCAAATCTGAAATTTCCATTTTTTTTGTGTGAAGATGATTAATTTTTGTGTCAGGAGTTCAAATATACTGTTTTAGGTCATGTCCGCGGCTTTTTTTTCAAATTTAGTTTTTTAGGTTTTTTAGTTTTTAATTATAAGATCTATGCGCGCGCTGATCTATTCATTTGTTGAAATGAAGAAATGGAATTCATTAAATTTCATTTTCTCATGAATACCTTATAAATATTGATAATGAATCAAAGAGAATTCGACTAATGATTGAAGTGAATAGCGAAGTAGAGTAAAAGAATCTATAAAGAATTTTTCATTTTCAATTAATTATCTTCAATTTTTTTTAATAATCGGTCTCCATAAAAGGACAGAATTTAATAATTTCACCGATAATATAGTATATACATGTGAAATATATGACGAGAAAAAAAAATTTACCACTGAAGAATTTGAAATTATGTCACTGAAGA
The DNA here is from genome assembly GCF_001412515.2 of Diachasma alloeum. Taxonomy (NCBI): domain Eukaryota; kingdom Metazoa; phylum Arthropoda; class Insecta; order Hymenoptera; family Braconidae; genus Diachasma; species Diachasma alloeum. The sequence goes on from NW_021680410.1 coordinate 1,801,142, forward strand.
ATTTGAAAATGCCGTGTGTTTTTTTTTTGTGAATAACTTTGTGTCACATATTGACCAATCAGAATTAAGGATTAGCGGTCAGACAGTTTCGAGATATTTCGATATAAAACAACTTCACGTTTCTTTCGTCTTTAGTAAAATAGGATTTTTTGAATGATCGTCGAAATTTTTTTGATTATGACTTAAAATATTCCTTTGGATGTTATCTCGGCCGAGTTCGAAGATAGTGGCGATTGCACCATTTGCTTTGAAATTATAGCCTTAAAAGGCATTTAATCGAGGTTTAGTCGGGATTTAGTCGGAGTTTAGCCAGGGTTTAGTCGAAGTTTACTCGGAGATTAATCAGGATTTAACCAAGGTTTCGTCAAGGTTTAATCAATATTCAGTGGAAGTTTAAAGCAGTTTAATTTTAATTTAGTCGGCGTCTGTTAGATGTTTAACCAGGGCATATGGAGCTCATGTTAGACATTTGGGACATTTACGATCCATATTAAGGTTTCACGGCTGGTATATCTTCTTCCCCAATTTACCATTCAGAAGCAAATCGCGAATTCATTAGCAAAAAAATTATACTGGTCTCAAGTCCAGTTTAAGAAAAACTATTCAGGAGAAAAAGAAAATTTAAATAATTTACTCACGACCGAGGAGACATCAACATTGATGTATCAGGAGCATGAACTCTTGATATCAAATTTTACATTCATTTTGCTTTCACTCAATCAGTCTAATTTAAAATAAATTCAGTTCACTAAAAAATTTCATCTCAAATTGTCTTTAAAAAAAACTATTGAATTTTCCTGAGGTTAAACTTCAGGAGGGATCCCTACTAATCTGAAATTAATGGCAGAACACCGAATATGCACTTTTTATTTTAATTCGATTAATTCTTTCGGAGGCAAATTGCAAATTTTTAGCAAAAAAACTGCACTTGATTTAGACCTGTGCAATGGGCCACTTGTTAGATGTTCATGACATCTTCGCTACTAAATTTGTTCCTGTGTTAGAAATTTGAAAAAGAATTCAGTGTTCATTTTGCCTCACCCCCAATGTCTTTCCCAAATCTTATGTCAATGAATTTTATTCCGACGAATGCATTGAACCCTCGTCCTGCACGTGTTCGGCTCACGTACTGATAATTAAATATTCCCTATTATGATTTCATCACCAAGTCAACGCCCTAGGTCACGGTTAAAGTGCTATTTTAAATTGACTAGCTTATGCAATGCGAAAGTAGTAACCTGCTTGACATCGTTAGTCTATTTCGAACCAGTGATCTTAGAAGATCGGGCAGGTCCAACAGGCGCTCTGGAGCAAAAAACCATTCTCAATAAATAAGTTCTCAATAAGATAAAGAACATGCCCATCAGTCTGATTCCTCGCAGAAAGGCAAACAAGCACTTGAACAAAGAGAAAAATTACGAGGATAATGAAGTAAAAAATCGAGGGGCTACTCACTCTCTGATTCAGTGACACCATGATTTCGAAATGACGTCGACTTCATGTGATTTCAGAGTTGATTTCAGTGATTTCGGGAAGAAATGAAATCGATGACTTCAAGTGGATCGCGATATGATTTCGTGACTGCAATTGACTTCGAATGATTTCATAGATTCGAAATCAGCGATTTCAGGGGCAATGAAATAATCGAAATCACGATGAATACCGTTCGTCGCATTCTCCTACAAAACATTCATTAGTTTTAAATGACTTCGGCATGATTTCAAGACTTCAGCGTGTTTTCGGAAATAATTTTAGAGAGTTGAAATCACGGGATTTCCCTGATTTCGATGATTACAATGATTTCATCACAGAGTGGCGTCATGATTTCCGGGAGTGAGTACACGGAGAAAATTATTTGGTGAAATTTAACGACTAGTTGTTGAGATTCAACAACTAGTTGGTGAATTTTCTCCGTTTAGCCCCTCGTAAAAATTATCCTTAACGGCAGACGGAATCCCTTTGTCTACATCAAATCTTAGAATTGTGTTTTCTCCTACAATTATTAATTTCTATCTATGAAATTACTTTATCAACTCGATTATCGCATTGTTGAGTCAATGAAGTAGTTTAATGAATAAAAAATAATAATTGCAGGAGAAAACATAATTCTAAAGATTCATATAAACGCAGGGGTTCCGTTTCCCCTTAAAAATTCTCCGGAAATGCATTAAAATTCGTCCGTTTTTTTCGTACTTTCGCACCGAAAACTCGCGGATTTGTCCGTTACAAAGGCTCAAAGTCAGTGATAGGCATATCAATCAATCATAATTACCGTTAAATTGTGTAGTTGTCAATTTTTAACATAAATCTTAAAAATTTTAAATTTTAAAGTAACCATTAATTTGTACATTTAAATTTAGAAATATTCTATCAACCAATAATTTAGGTAGGAAGATTTACGATTATTTGGATAATCGAAAATCAAGTACCTAAAGTTAGAATTAACATGTTACCTAAAAAATTACATTTCAGTATTATCAAATATTTTATTCTCCATTAATCGAAAAATTTAGCTAATAAATTCTACAATATTTTAAATTTGTTAAATATAGTTAAACTTTGAACAATATAAGGAGATAATCCCCCTTAAATATTGTCAAAATCTTATATTATTGCCTATCCCTGGGCAAAGTTGTCCTTTATCCAGCATTTATCCCTCACTTTCACCTAAAAATTCCTGAAATATTATACAATTTCACCTAGATCGTACAGTAATTTTTCTTCCCATTTTTTTTCCCATAAGAAAGACATGAATTCTTCATGAATTTCTCTTCCATTAAATATAAAACTCATCTCTCTTTACCACATTTAGGTGGAGATGGACGCGATCCTGGCCCTGAACCCCGAGCTGACATCAAAGACCATGGGGCCCCCTCAAAACAACAACATGCTGTCCAACACAAGATCGAGGGTAAGTCATTCACCCCAATCTTCTAAATTCTCCTTACAGCTGAAAAGATCATCTCCGAAGACATCCTGAAGACAATCACCCCTTCAAATTCATGATTGCCTCATACTCAGTCATAATTTCATTCTAAAAACCCTCGATAATTCAACATTCTATCCTCAAGATGCATGAAAATAATACGCGTGCCACGTAGAAACCGTATTTTCTATTCCGAATAAGTTTATCGACTCGGGTTTCAATCGAAATTTGTTGACGCGTTGCCCATGACTACTGAATTTCTCTAACCTGTTTCCCCGGGGGTGTATGTAGAGTAATGTGCCGGTCTATTGGCAGTGGTGTGTATCCCCTGGAATGTTCCAATACCTGATATTCTTCCAGGTAGATTCAATTACGCGAAGTTCTCTTCATTTTTTCATCGCCTCAGTTGCCTCACGACTTCATGCATCTGATGATTAATAAATAAATGAATTAATTGATGAATTAAGGCCCGGGTGTGCTATCTTTCGAATGCTATCTGGATTTTTTTTATCTTTTGTAATCCAAAATTGTCAATTGAGTGGTACATCATGTAGAAATTCCCAAAAATTATGATAGAATGATTTTAAAAAATGAAAAAAATTCTGAACTTTTTCAAAGAGCGTTTTTAATTGAGATTCAGAATGAGTTGAAAAAAGTGGTAATTACAAATATCTGATTCGCTGTGGCAAATTATCTATTAGCTGTCATTTTCCATGGTGGATAACAAAA
>NW_021680410.1:1806811-1891225 GCF_001412515.2 Diachasma alloeum
CAAAACACTAACTCCTCATGGGAAGTGACAGCTAGGTATCTCAATTTTCAAAACAGTGGTATGTAGTCATCTGCCATTTTTATGTGATAAAAGTGTGATTAAAAAATTCTCCAAAATATTACAACTTTTTTCAAAGAGCCTTTTCCGTAATAAATGTCTCTGTGCAGTGTGGGAAAACATTTACGAAATCAGTCTTCCCCCTGCATGACATTGGGTGACAGGCCGCCATTTGTCACCGTAAATCAGATACATTTTTCAATTTCTTGTTATTCAACTTATTCTGAATATAAATTAAAAATGCTCTTTGAAAAAATTAAGAATTTTTTCTACTTTTTTTTGATTGTTCATTCATAATTTTTCAAAACTTCTGCGTGATGCAGGACTTAATTGACAATTTCAGACGACGAAAGATGAAAAAAAACATCGAGATAACGTTCGAAAGATGGTACAGCCGGGCCTTAATTGATAAATTAATTGAAGTATATCTTGATGATAAACTCAGTGGTGAAACTAATGTGAAATATCTTTTCCTCTTCATGTGGACGCTGCTACCGAATGTCAATGACGGACCGATAACAACGCATCTGGTGACCATTGTCATGCCCCCAACTTTTAACGCTGAACAAATAATCCCCTCCCAACCACCCTCATCTTGGTAATTTATTTTGTGAATCAAATTCTCACACTCTGCATTCATCCTCGAACGATGTCTCATTATTTTCTTTCATTCCATTCTTTTACGTGTGTTCTCCATCACCACAAACACCGATTGCGAATATTAAAAATCTTGTATAATACAAAAACACGATGGATACGGGGAGCAGGACTCGTCCGGCGAGGAGGATGAAGATCCGGACGATCTGGATAACCAGGAGGACGGCTCGTTGGGGCGTCACGGTGGACAGACCACTAGAAACGGCCTGACATCGGCAACATTATCTGTACGAGTAACTTGACGTTCATTGTTAATCGCGCACACGAAGTTATTTGGTTGCAGGATTTTTTTTTCTGTGGAAAATTCGCCGGAAATTTTTTCCCCCGGAAAGTGTTTCCCGAAAAAAGTTCACATCTCCTCAAGAAAAAAAAAAATAAGGGGAATTTCCCTGGAAAATAGTAGTCCAGGGCCTCCAATTTTCAAGTCACAGAGGTTTTTTTTTTAAATCTTAGAAAAAATGTGGGCAATAACAATTACGAATTAGTTTTCTGAAATTAATTTTTTTTGTTAATAAAAAATAGTACTATTCATGTAAAATGACTCGAAAAATTATGTTTCTGAAAGAATTGAGAGTATATTTAAATATTTTAAGGATAATTTTTCGGCCTATTTTACATGAATGGCGCAAATTTTTATATTAAACAAAAAGAAATTAGCTGTGCGAGTCAAATTTCAATAAATGTAAATGTAATGACGAACAGTGTGATGAAAAAGAAATTCAATTAGTATTTTCTGAAAAAACATCCAAGCAAAATCCCCCATGGAAAAAATTAATAAGAAAAATTAACTTAAAAGGGAAAAACTCACCGAGAAAAAATCACAGAGAAAGAATTTCTGGGAATTTTTCAACGAGGAAAAATAACTCTGGAGAAAATTCTACATTGAAGCGGAAAAATTCGCTGAGGAAAAATTGACGGGAAAAAATTTCCGGGAATTTATCAATGGGGAAAAAATTATTTCACCAAACCATTTCACACGAGTAATTTCACGTTAATCGTAGAAATCGCACAGCTATTCACCAACACTAGGCGTCAGGAAGGTTCAATAATCATGTGATGATACATGTGGGGCTTAATATTCACACTTTTACGTGACACTTGTCTGCATTCACAACTGTGAAGAGGTTTAATGACGATTCACGCATCATCTGCAAATGCCTAGTCACCATAAAAAATTGTAAATAACGACATGACACATGAAAATACCTGGGCTCATGGAGCTTCATCGCAGACACAGCTTCGAAACCCAGAGAATCTAATGATTTTATTTTATTTTTTATTCGTAGCTGCAATGCACTTGGGCACATGTCCTTATCTGTTCATGACATGAATTAATCGTTTAATGGTTATTTTCAGCATTCTACGAGGCCGTCTATTCCAGTTAAAGGTACAATTTTTGTTTCTATTTTCATATATTTTTAGTTTAATTGAGAATGCTCGAGGGGTTGTGAGTAATAAGACACTTAATGAAGCAATTCGCTGAATCGAAGTGTTCCCCAAACGAATTAGTTTTCATTCCCGTAAATTCGTTACTTCCGAATTTTTTTCATTGCCTCCGCATTTATTAATTTGTGCACATATAACCCGAACATGACCCCTATAATCCTTATTCTGACTCTGGTGACCCTTAATCTGACCCGTATGGCCGTTAATCTGGCCCTTGGGACCTTTATTCTGACCCTTGTGATCTGAATCTGACTCTGATGACTTTTATTTTGACCCTCGCGACCCTCATGGCCCTTAATCTGACCGCTGTAATCGTTACTGACTCGTATGATCCTTAATCTGACCCTTTTGACCCTTATTCAGACCCTTGTGACCCGTAATCTGACTCGTGACCCTTATACTGACCTTCATGACCCTTAATCTGACCCTTGCAACCCTTAATCTGACCCTCGCAACCCTTAATCTGATCCCTGTAATCCTTAATAACCCGTACGACCCTTAAACTGACCCTTGTGACCTTTATTTAAACCTTTATTCAGACCCTTGGAAACCCGTAATCAGACTCATGACCCTTATACTGACCTTCATGACCCTTAATCTGACCCTCGTGACTCCTATTATGACCCTGGCGGCCCTTATGACCCTTAATCTGACCCCCGTAACACTTAATTGGATCCTCGCGACATTTATGACCCTTAATCTGACCCCTGTAACCCTTAATCGGATCCTTGTGACCCTTATTCTGATCCTCACAACCCTTAATCAGACCCTTGTGACCCTTAATTTTGGACTCTTAATTTCAAGTGCCAAATTTTTATCACCAGAAGTCGATTTGGATTTTTATAATTTAGAAACAGTTCCCTCAAAAGTGAATGGATAGCCTCATCATCCCTCTTTCCATGTAATTTACGCCTTAAAAACCTCTAAGGTTGACCGAACAATAACCCAGGAATAATAAATTCCTGGAAATAATAAATTCTCAGAAATTCGTTACTTCGAAATTAAAAAATCGCTAACAGGAGTGGAGTCGTATGTGTGTCAGTAGTAATGGTAATTATCCCGTCACAAGGTGAATTGGCTGCTACAGTTCCCAAAAGTCTGCCAACTAACGTGTAATGGCCTCCGCGTGTTGTATACATACTGTGACTATCGATATTCATACGCTATACAACACCCTGTGTCTCGGCTATAGCTAACGCACAAGGGCAAGGACCCCGACGGGTTAGACAGTGTTCTGTGCACACCGGCACGAGGCACTCAGACCCTCTGCACTATTTTTTCACCCCGAATTATCCAATATCGATTGTCGAAGCGAATTTTTTTTTTAAATTTAGTACTGTGAATATTGAAATCTAATTAGCCGAAATGAAATTCATACCGTGGGCGCATTTTTTTAAAAGGAGGAATCAAATTGTTGACGAAAAAGCCGCGGTCATTGCCATTGAGGCACCATCACCCAAGTGTAAAGGTAGTTGATGCTAATTCAAGCGTAATTTAGCGTCAAGATCAGTTTTTTATGAATATCTCAGGAAGTAAGAGAGATAGCGAAATTTTTGTCAAAAACTTTTTTATAGGGGAACATTAGAACTAGAAAAAAGGTTCTTATAAAAATGTTGCTATCGTTCATAGGTTCAGAGATATTTCCAAAAAACTTATTCTGAAACAGTGAAACAGAATAATTTAATTTCACGCTTTTGGGAAATTGTTTTTTGAGAATTTCTCGAAAAATAAAAGAGATGGCGAAATTTGTGTCAAGAACCTTTCTATAGGGGAACATTAGAATTACAAAAAAAGTTCTTATAAAGATGTTGCTACCCTCCATAGATTCAAAGATATTCACAAAAAACTTATTCTGAAACAGTGGAATTTAATTTCACATTTTTGGGAAATTAGTTTTCTGAGAATATCTCGGAAACTAAGAGAGATAGTGAAATTTTCGTATCCACCATTCTTGCAGCTCTTGATCTCCTCTACAAAAAAGGTCCTCACGAAAATGTCGCCATTTCTCCTAGTTTTCGAGATATTCATGAAAAACTCACTTTAAGTAAAATCAACACGTCTCGTTTTCCCACTTCAGTTATAACAATTAGTATTGCCCATAAAATTCTATTTAGACGATAAAATTATCAATAATCACATTTTAATATCCCACAGCAGGTTCCAATCGTCAGATAGCCAGACAGACCGGAAGACCAACGAACATAATGCCACCTGTCACCTCAGTGAATGGTCACGACTCCGTGTCAGGCTTGACGAGTCGTCGTGAATTAGAGAACATTCCCCCGACACCAACGGCGCCGACATTCTCCAACGTCACCTCCTCGTCCATCAACAAAGCCAAACAGATCCAGCCTCCCCAAACACAGCAGCAATTGCAGCAGAAGCAACAACAACAGCAGCAGCAGCAGGAGCAGTTGCAGAGCAATCAGTCACAAGTGGAGAACGGCAGGGGAAGACGATCTAATGTTGTTAAGGAGGTTGAGAGACTGAAGAAAAATCGAGAGGAGAGGAGGCAACGACAGGCTGAACTCAAGGAGGAGAAGGAGGCGTTGATGAATCTAGATCCTGGCAATCCTAATTGGGAGTTTCTGGCTATGATCAGGTAAATGAATCCATAGTACATTCGACCCACAGGTTTTTTTATTTTGAGTAAAAATGATAACATTTTTTCCACTTTACATGAAATAATTCGATCTAATGATCGTTAAACAATGACGCGATCCTATAATTTTTTTCTTTTGAATAAAAATGATGACATTCTTTTTTCATTTTAAATCAACCAATGCAAGAAGAACTTCTCAGGGAACTGACGATTGTTAAACAATAACAGGATCCCAAAATTTTTTGTTTTGAATAAAATTTATAACATTCCTTTTTTCTTTTGAATAAAAATGGTAATATTTTTCTTCACTTTAAATCGAATAATGCATAAAGAACGTCTCACGGAACTCATGATCGTGAAACAATAACATCTTTCCAAGAGTTTTTTTCTTTTGAAATGAAAATGATAACATTTTTTTGCATTTCACATTAAATAATTCATTAAAAAATTCTCAGGAATCATAAAATAATTATTTAAAGAAATTGTCAGAGATCTAATGATAATTAAACAATGCCATTATCCCAAGATTTTTTGTTTTGAATAAAAATTATAACATTTTTTTGCGTTTTCCATTAAATAATTCATCAAAAAAATCTCTGCGATCAGATGATTGTGAAACAATAACATGATCCCAAGATTTTTTTGTTTTGAATTCAAATGATAACATTTTCTTTCAATTTCAAATCAACTAATGCATAAAGAATTCCTCAGTTATCCAACAATCGTTAAACAATAACACGAAGACAAGATTTTTTCTCTTTTGAATAACGATAATAACATGAAAAATTGTCTCCAAAAACTAACCACAATGAAAAATACGCAGAGAATACCAGAATAGCATAGACTTCAGGCCACTCCGTGAAACCGACGCCGTTGAGGACCACCAAATAACCGTCTGTGTTCGTAAGAGGCCACTGAATCGTAAAGAAGCAAATCGCAAAGAAGTGGACGTCATAAGTGTCCCAAGCAAGGATCAAATGGTGGTGCACGAGCCAAAGTCAAAAGTGGATCTGACAAAATACCTGGAGAACCAATTGTTCAGATTTGACTATGCATTCGATGAGACCTGCACAAACGAAATTGTCTACAAGTACACGGCGAAGCCCCTGGTGCAGACGATCTTCGAGGGCGGCATGGCGACGTGTTTTGCTTATGGCCAGACAGGAAGTGGAAAAACCCACACGATGGGAGGGGACTTTAACGGCAAAACCCAGGACTGCAAGAAGGGAATCTACGCGATGGTCGCCAAAGACGTCTTCAAGTATCTCAAATCCCCGAAGTACAGGGGACTCAACCTGGTAATATCAGCGAGCTTCTTCGAAATTTATTCCGGCAAAGTATTCGATCTTCTTGCTGATAAAGAGAAGCTCAGAGTGCTGGAGGATGGTAAGCAGCAGGTTCAGATTGTGGGATTGACTGAGAAGGTCGTGGAAACTTGTGATGAAGTACTGAAACTCATTCAGCATGGGAACAGCGCTAGGACTAGTGGGCAAACTAGTGCCAACTCGAATTCATCGAGATCACATGCAGTTTTTCAGATTGTTGTGAGGACACCGGGTACGCATAAAATTCATGGGAAATTTTCGCTCATCGATTTGGCTGGCAATGAGAGGGGCGCTGATACGTCATCTGCCAACAGACAAACTCGTAAGATCATTTATGATTTGAATATTGAGAAAAAATTAATTTTCATTTTTTTAAGGATATCCAAGTACTTTGGCTATTTTTATTCCAGTAAAATGATTTTCTACTGTTGTAGTCGAATATCAGAGCATTCATTTGAGCCTCATTTGACCCCAAGTTTCCGGACATTTCACAATGATTTTGTTATTTAAATATTGCGGGTCTGAATTAGAATTTCGATATTGAACCGTTTGAAATCATTTTAAAAATCTTAAAAAAACGGAAAGTTTACTTTTGGAGAAAGATTGATGAAATAATTTAAAAATTACAATTTTTAATAATTGCGAGCATTTTCTGTAAATAAAAATTATTTGCTGGGAATCGTAACAAATGTATTCATATTCAGAATTTTACCAGAAATCGATCTGATGCCTAAAAGAATAATGTCTCCGAATGTTTAAACAATTTAAATTATTGATTAATTGAGGTCTTAATTTAATGAATTTTTTGTCTGCGATTGAAATACCACATAATTAAAAGGAAAAACGAAAAGAAATAATACTTTTTAATTCTACTAAAAATAAATAATTCACATGAGACGTAAATCAAAATTGAAATTCAACACAGCAATAATATTTGGAACAAGTAGAAATCAAAATTCTAATAATTTAATTATGAAGCTACAGAATTTTCATATGTGACAGTGAAAAGAAAATTTAATGTAAATTCCCTCAACTGTAAAAAAATTCCCACGACATTTCTCCCCTCAACTACGTGTTTTTAATAATCAACAACGTATTTTGGTGATAATAGGAATGGAGGGCGCAGAGATCAACAAATCTCTCCTCGCCCTGAAGGAATGTATCCGAGCATTGGGACGTAAAGGCACCCACTTACCTTTCCGAGCTAGTAAGCTCACACAAGTACTGAGGGACAGTTTCATCGGTGAAAAATCAAGGACTTGCATGATTGCCATGATCAGTCCGGGAATGAGCTCCTGCGAGCATTCACTCAACACCTTGAGATACGCTGATCGTGTCAAGGAGCTCGCAGCCACAGATCCAACTGAAATGAAGGCCTCACCCACTGATGATGATCGACTATTCAAGATTGACGAGCAGGCGAATGACAGTGTGCTTTCTGATAGCGATCTCGCGCAGCTCAGGTCATTAAATGTGAGTCCATTTTCATAATTCACAGTAAAATAATATTAACAATTGAATAAAATGGGCATTAAATGGAGTCCATCAACAGTTTCTCGAAATTTTTCTGCAACACCATCTCAGAATATTAAATTTTACCTCAGTTTATGCAATTAACATTTTTTTTAAGTCAGTTCAATTGATCATTGAGCATTTATTGCCCATTATGGAGAATTTATTTTTATATTCATGGATGTATTTGATGATTTAGCTCATGGGATGCATCTGAAATGACACGCAATGATATTCAGAATGCAAATGAATAATGTAAAGAGTAAATAATATGTGCAGATAATAATAAAATTTTTTAGAATATAAATTAAATTCAATTTAATCAAATTAATTGTTTATTGATTAAATCAAGACTTACTTTCACTCGCACATGCTCAGGTCATTGAATATAAGACAATTTCGATAATTTACAGTAAAACAAGAATATCAACAATTAAAAGAATTGTAATCAACATGAAATTGAGTCCATCAACAGTTTCTTTAAATTAATAGAAGAAAATAATTTTTTATTGACATTCCAAAAGGATTTTTTTAAAGTCATTTCAATTGGTCATTGAGCATTTATTGGCCATTATGGCCAATTTATTTTTATATTCATGGATATATTTGATGATTTAGCAATGAGGTACATCTGGAATGAATCAGGTCGAGGGTAAATAATATGTACAAATAATAATGAATTTGCTTATTATTTGAGTATAAATCAAATCAAATTCGATCAAATTCGTCATCATTGATTAAATCGGATCTCACTTCCACTCACGCATGCTCAAGTCATTGAATATAAAACCATTTCGATAATGTAGAATAAAAAATATCAACAATTATATAGAAGGTAATGAACCTGAGATGGAGTCCGTCAACATTTTCTTTGAATTAATAAAAGAAAATAATTTTTTATTGTCATTCCAGGAGGGTGAACTCTCCCAAGATCTCTACACGTTCCACGAGGCAGTATCAGCCCTGCAACTGATGGAGGAGGAAGTCCTAGATACGCACAAACTCGTCATGGACAATACCACAAGATTCCTGAACGACGCTCACGGAGTGTTCAGTGCAACCCACGAAGTCGATTACGATCAAGAAGGTAAGAATTCTCACAATTCCACAAATCTGCACGTTCCTTCAGTATTCACCTCGAGTTGTGATGTACAAGTGCACTAGAACTAGAACTAGAATTGTACAGAAAGCTTGTTTGCTTTTAACATTTTTTATCCTCCAAACCAATCAGAATGAGTAATAACCCACAAAAAAATTTTTTTTCAAAAATGTTTTCCACCGTTCGTTACCGAATGAGTCAATACCAATTGACCAAATTAGTGCTTGTAAATCCATGAGAAAGCTCCTCCCCTTAAGCTCGGATAAATAATATCGAATTGTCGAGAGAGAAAGTGAGAGAAAGAGAAAACGATCAAGAGAAACAACTGAATTATCACGACAATCACATTGTGACTCGCGTTCTCATGACAGATGCGAGCTCTAACCCCCCGAGAAATACGTTCTTGGAATTGATTGGCAATTGGGGAGGCGGTGGCGAGTCACCAGATGCGTCCCTCACCAACGATTGCGACGAGGATCTCAGCAGAAAGTGCGTTATAACCCCATTATCCATCACAAGATCACCCTGGAAATTTGAGAGCCCAGAGAGCTCCAGCTCTAGTGAAATATCCGTCAAGGAAATGACGAGGTCGACCCCGAGGTCGAAGAAAAAGCGAGTGAACTGTGTGTCAGTGCCAGCCAGGAAGGCGGAGAGAACAGCTGCACGCCCAGCCCTGAAGAAGAGCTCGTCGACCCCGAGAAGACGTTGGTCACTCACCACCAAGAAAAAGATCTCGAAATACAGCTGGACTGGGCAGTTTGATCGGGCGAAACGCTCGATATTCTCCAGGAATATTTCATCGGTCGAGAGGAAAACGCAATTTTGCTCAGTGACGAGGACACCGAGCCCTGTGGACCCTGGATTCTTCTATGGGCGAGATCCAGAGACTGAGGCTAGAGTCTTTCATTTAAATGCGACGAGGACGATTCATCGTCATTCCAACTGTGAATCTGGGGATTCTCTGAATGATGACCTGAAGATTGGAGACGATTGGTGGGAGAATGGGAATGACAGTCGTAATTTCTGTGAGAATGAGGACGACGCTGGGGCTGCTGAGGACTTTGTGAATCTGAGTGATTATGGAAAAGTCAATGCCCTCAGACAGAGATTCGGAAAGATTGGGAGTAATATTGGGTGGATGAGTGGGGAAAATTCCGATATTTTTACGACGAATGATTTGTTTGTTAATGATAATGATGATGATGATGGTGATGATGATGATGAGTTGAATCCACTGAATGTCCCTCGGTATCAGCACGGGGGTAACGATAATAACGAGAAGCCCTCGTTTTGTCGAAGAGCTAGGGATTTTTTTGTGGCATTTTTAGTTAATGTTATGATGTTTGCATTTCTACCAGTGATCTATATCACCATTTTTATTTATATGCATGGTGATGATGAGTAGATACTTGGAATATTGAATTTTATGGGAATTTTTACACTTGGCGTTCTTTTAAAAGTCAGTTTAATTGAGGATTGAGCATTTATTAGGGATTATGGAGGATTTATTTTTAGATTCGGGGATTTATTTGATGATTTAGCTCATGGGGGGCATCTGGAGTGACACACAGTGATATTTAGAATGCAAATGAATCATGTAGAGAGTAAATTTCAAGTATTGATCAATTGTGTTGACACATGGCACGAGTATAATATGTATAATTAGTTATCAATTAATTTTTTTCAGAATTCAAATCAATTTAAATTCAATCAAATTTATTGTTATTGATTAAATCGAGAGTCACTTTCACTTGTGTACTGTTACCCTTAAGATAATTAATGCTTAAGCATTAGTGTAAATGCATATGTTAATTATTCTTTCGATTGAATAATTTAAGGAGAAAATATAATTATCAAAAATGAAAAGTGAAAAGAACAAAGTTCGAGTCACGCTACTGTTGACGATTAAATTCCTCAGGATATTAAATTTTATGTAAATTAGCATTCTTTTACACATCAGTTCAATTGAGTTTGAGCATTTATTAGGGAATATAGAGGATTTAATTTTAAATTCATGAATTTATTTGATGATTTAGCTCATGGGGGGCATCTGGAATGACACAGTGATATTCAGAATGCAAATGAATCATGTAGAGAGTAAATTTCAGCTGTTGATCACATGTGTTGACGCATGGCACGAGTATAATATGTATAATTAGTAATCAATTAATTTTCTTCAGAATCCAAATCAATTTAAATTCAATCAAATTTATTGTTATTGATTAAATCGAGAGTCACTTTCACTTGTGTACTGTTACCCTTAAGATAATTAATGCTTAAGCATTAGTATAAACGCATATTTTCCATTGAATTGTACCCGGTTTCGTCCAGAATTAATTATTCTTTTGATAGAATAATTCAATACGATATAATGATGGAAAACATAAAGTGAGACCAACAACGTTTGAGTCGCCGTACTGATGACGATTAAATTCCTCGGAATACTAAATTTTACGTAATTTTTTACATTTAGCGTTCTTTTACACATCAGTTCAATTTAGTTTGAGCATTTATTAGGGAATATAGAGGATTTAATTTTAAATTCATGAATTTATTTGATGATTTAGCTCATGGGGGGCATCTGGAATGACACAGTGATATTCAGAATGCAAATGAATCATGTAGAGAGTAAATTTCAGCTGTTGATCACATGTGTTGACGCATGGCACGAGTATAATATGTATAATTAGTAATCAATTAATTTTCTTCAGAATCCAAATCAATTTAAATTCAAGCAAATTTATTGTTATTGATTAAATCGAGAGTCACTTTCACTTGTGTACTTTACCCTTAAGATAATTAATGCTTAAGCATTAGTATAAACGCATATTTTCCATTGAATTGTACCCGGTTTCGTCCAGAATTAATTATTCTTTTGATAGAATAATTCAATACGATATAATGATGGAAAACATAAAGTGAGACCAACAACGTTTGAGTCGCCGTACTGATGACGATTAAATTCCTCGGAATACTAAATTTTACGTAATTTTTTACATTTAGCGTTCTTTTACACATCAGTTCAATTTAGTTTGAGCATTTATTAGGGAATATAGAGGATTTAATTTTAAATTCATGAATTTATTTGATGATTTAGCTCATGGGGGGCATCTGGAATGACACAGTGATATTCAGAATGCAAATGAATCATGTAGAGAGTAAATTTCAGCTGTTGATCACATGTGTTGACGCATGGCACGAGTATAATATGTATAATTAGTAATCAATTAATTTTCTTCAGAATCCAAATCAATTTAAATTCAAGCAAATTTATTGTTATTGATTAAGTCTAGACTCACTTTCACCCACACACTGTTACCCTCAAGATAATTAATGCTTAAGCATTAATGTGAATGCATATATTCCATTAAATTGTACCCAATTTCATCCAGACTTGATTATTCTTTTGATAGAATAACTTAATGAAACATAATTACAAAAAATGGAAAGTGTAACGCCAGAAAACCTTGCAGATTTGAGACGGAAAAGAACAAAGTTTGAGTCGCCCTACCTGACGAGGAGGTTCTCCTTGACTAGACGTCTTATTGAGAGAATACAGTTTTCAGACGGTACGATATTAAATAACGATCAGAAGCTGTTCACTCATTAGTGAGGGAGATTTTAAAAAAAATCATGTAATCGCTTCTACATTCATTTAATTATTCAATTTATTAAGTACTAATCACAAATTGGGCAAATTGTTTCACATTGATTACAGCATTCATCATATCACATTGTGGGATTCCCTCCAGGAATAATATTTATTGGCAATGAATGAGAGAATTGCTTTCGGTTCTATTCATGGATAAATCGTAGCTCACTTCATTACCTTTTTTCTTTTTCGTGTCTCATGGAGTACAAGGTCCTGGTGGAATCGAAGACAATCGTCTTCGCAGGTCGATTACATTGGAATGACATGAAATATTAAAGAGTAAATACAAACCTTGAGCTTCCGTAAAATGTATCATAATGAATTTACTATTAATAAATGTTATTTTTCGTTGAATTCGCAGTTCTAACAGTTGTCTTGTAAATTCGTTCTACTAATAGGGATTTATTTGATCTAATATACACTCGCAACGAATGCCAAGACTAATATTTATGGATATGAGATTATTTTAACCCACAACTGGGTGTTTTTGATCGTAAAGTGATCGTCAAATTCGCTTTTCATTACCCCTCATAACGTTTTCATCGCCAAAGGGATTGACATCACAATTTAATGATAATTAATCCTCACATTTGCTTTGAAAGAAAGTTAAACTGTCGTATTAACGGGTCTCAGCTTTCCGGGATTCAAATATTCTGTGTTTCAGCGTACGCGAAAAAATGGGAAGAATTGTTGCTGCAGCAGCGTGACACTCTCAACGCAGCGTTGGATCAAGTCAGTCAATTTCGTAGTCAACTGCTCCAAGAGGAGCAGATCAGCCAGAAGATGACACGCACCCGCAACTCCCGATACAATTAAACTCCGCTTGGTTGAATTAACACAAACGAGAAAAAAATGGGAAATAGATGAAGAGAAAATTAATCGATTTTACCACTGTCATGTGAATTTTTCCTGCTTGCATATCGAGGGGGGATTTTCCTAAATCATCATTTTTAACGAACGTGAGAAAATTTATTGTGGTACATAGAGAACGAGTTTAACTGAATAAATCATCCATTTCGATCATTACGATCGAGAATTATCGATCGGACATGACCAATTTATTGGATTCAATCTCCAGTGCTCTAAAAATTATTTTCATTTCTCAATGATTTTTTTCTCTTTATGATAAATATCCATGACAACAAAAGTATTGAGAATCTTAATGAACATTCAGGTAATTGCCAATATTTTCGATCTTTGCCTGATAACCCAGAATTTTTCAAAAATACTCTTTTAATGATAAGTCCCTGCGTTCGGTGAATACGTTGATTAGCTGAATTCATTAATTTAGCGATGTAAAATGCTTAAATCATTTGTGAGAATTTTACTAACCGGATTTACAAGTGTCTCCGGTATATTTTCAATGTTAAATCGAGGAAATTTAAAAATGGCCTGACCAAGTGTAGCGAGCTCTTTCATTCTGATGGCATCACGTCAAATCATCAATTCTTTATTCTGTATTCAGAGGGAGATTTTTAAATGTCCATTGAGCACTGGCTGTAATTTATTTGAAGAGTGAAATTCAAAGGGGAGAGGAGAACATTTGTATTAATGAAAGCTTGGAGATGTACGATTATGTTTAGATAAGACGCAGGACGTTTGATGAGTATGGAGAGCGTTGATTAAAATATGTGAGAGGAAATTCAAAAAATTCAAGTTATTATCATGCAACAGGTGGGAAAATTGGAAGAACATTGAATGGTCGAAGTGTCATTGAACAGTGATAGAATGCGTGGGATCAATGATTGTGAGTTTGTTCGATGCCCAGTGGTATTTCTCATGAAAAATAGATAGAAATAAAAGAAATGAATAGTCGTGTCAGGATAATTCATGAAATTTTTAATCCCTGAGGGACCCGACGTGGCGATTATTTATTATAAATTCTTAATTATTATTTTGCTTTTTCCATTAACTCATCACCCATCAATCGCATTGTTTATCAAACTTTTGTTTTTTTTTCTACGATTATCGATTCGCCCTGGCGGATCCCCCAGTGAATAAAGCATAATAGCTTCTCAAGTCCTATAACGTAATAATAAAAATTTAAAAACCAAATAACGACTGAATCCAGAATGATAACAGTTTAGATGGTAAGATGATTGAATTTAAATTTTACTGTGGAGTGAATATGAATCGTCTCGAGTATTTTTTTTAAATATTTTATTCTGTTTAGTCAGTAATACTTTTTATTAAATTCACGTAAAATTGTCATTTGATTTCATTTACTATTTTTTTCGTAATCCAAGCATGTAACTGAGAAAATATGAAGCTTTCGAAGAATGTCCACTCTTTTGGTAATGTATTTATTCTTAGATTCCTCAATATTCGCATTCGAGGTGTGGACGATTGATATTAGTGGCCTTTGAGAGATGATGAAAAATGTTAAACGAGGATTGGACATCGATTACTCGCTTTAAGTTGTGGCATGCCCAGTGTACAGAGACCATATCACGAAAATTCTATTGGAGATGATGAAAATCTACTTGAATAAATTGTCATTACTAAAACAAAATTTTATTGTTGTACTATTCCAAGGTAAATGATGATCTTCAACAGCAGATTGTATTTCCTCAAAAGTATGAATAATTTATTAACGAGAAAGGAATAAATAACTCGACCAGCAAGTAAATGCATTCCACATCGAGCTCTCGACGTTATCAATAGATTAATGTAAATATTCTGCAAAATTTCCGAAGAAAAATAATTACAAAATATAGAGGAAAATGTCAATTTCCAGGTTAACGTGAACGAATTAAATTAATTGTATATACAAATTGGCTAATTTTATCTGAGAACTTGTCTGCGTCGATTATCAATGTTCCTGAGGGAAAGCTCTACTATCACATATTATCGGATTAATTCTCGGGTTATGAGAAATGCGAGTGAATGAGACCTAGAGAGTTCTACGTTCTTAATCGTTAATAAAGTCGCCACTGCCCTCAGGATCGAGTACAATCGTCCTGTGGCGATTCCTCATGAGGGACTCCTGGCTGAGAGCGGGTACTTCTTTGGAGAATTCAGTTGTTGCCCACAGGAATAGGTCTAGTGTCTGCTCAGTACATTCGGCGATGAATCGAACGAATGGCCTCACGTCTCCAGTATTCGCTATCTGGAGGTACTCGTAGTACTTGTGGCGATGCTGCTTGTGGATTATCACAGGTGGGTATCCAGCTTGCATTAAAATAGTGTTCATAAGCAGTCTCGATGTTCTTCCGTTGCCGTCTGAGAAGGGGTGGATGTGCACTAGTTTGTAGTGAGCCAATGCAGCATATCTAATTGAACAAAAGACGATTATTTATATTTACTAGAGAAGTAAATTCGCGTAATTAATTTAGTGGTTCGTTGTATTTTTTATTCTTTCATTTATTTTTGAAAATAGTAAAAGTAAAAATAAACAATCAAAGGGACATAATTTGATATCACGTTTCATTTCCCTGTATGTACGCTTTTTGGGATGTTTATATTCGGGTTGGGCCTAGAGGAGCACTACAGTTTAATAAATTAAACAATTTCCCTCAACTTTACGTGTTTTATTGAATTTATCCAGGTCTATACCCATCAGTTCAATGCTAAACACTTTGTGAATAAATAGAATAGAATTTTGATATATTCCATATGATTACGGTGGCGCGAGAGACCCTCAAAAAAACTTGGTCCAAAAAACCTGGTTAAATGAACTGTATGAACGCTCTTAGTGTTATTAATGCTCTATTTTTGTTTTTTATTCAATAAAACAATTGAATAAAGCGAAGTTCAAGTTGTTCACGTTTTTATCTTCAAGTTCTTTCAATTACCAATTTCTTTTAATGAAGTTTTTTAAACGTGGGCCCTGATGGGCTGCACTTCACGTGAAAAATAATTGATGAAGTAACACATACCTCACCGGATGCATTCGTATAGCTCTCTCACTATTCAACCAAGACGCAAATTCCTGCATGAGGTAATGAATATCCCCCGGGCCTGGAGGAATATGTCCACCAACATAGACTTGTGTTCTCCGAAAATGACCACCCTGGATTGGATCCACGTGCCCCAGCACTCTAAGATGAATCTCCATTATATCCTTCAGAGATATCGATCCAATCCTACAAAAAACGTTAAATAAAAAATAAGGTGATCAATTTATTGAATTCAATAAATTCAGTAGCGAAGTGGGAAAACGGTTTAAGTCTACTTATCTCCCAGTCGAGTTTTTAAGGAGTATTTCCGAATCTAAGTGAGATAGCGAAATTATCGTCATTACATTTGTTGTAGCTCTCAATCGGCTCTACAAAAAGTTCATTATAAAAATTTTCCTATCTCCCTTAGATTCCGAGATATTCATTGAAAACTGACCAATAATCAAAATTGACTCAAGGCTCGGTCGGATTATCTTTCGAACGTGATCTTCGTTCTTTTTTTATTTTGATGCTCTGAAATGATCTCCAATTGATATTCAGTTTCACGCAGCCGTGGAGTCTCCAAAAATTATGATTGTAGAATCAAAAAAACCTTGAAAAAAGCTGAACATTTTCAAAGAGCGTTTTAAATATTATCAGAGTATGCATAACTCCATATCGACAAAGTGGTCCCTTTTCATGCGGACGTCCACATTTTACATTGTGAAGATGGAAAAACAATCTAGAAAACGTTCAAAAGATAATCCACCCGGGCCTTAAACTCCTTTTTAAGCCTCAAATCAAATGACCCTCATCAAAATCGTTTTACCACTTTGCTACTGAATTGTGTTCTCCACATTTCCCATGATCCTTCTTCCGTAAATTATTTAGTCCCCCTATTTGCATACCTGTTGACCAAAGTGGCGTTAATATACTTCATAGCAGCATCCAGCCCAAGAATCTCATTGTGTTCATCGATGCTCTTCCCAGCAACTGCAGTTCTCGTCTCCACAATAGCCCTGGTCTGCGCTAGATTCATGGTGTTCCCCTCAATCCCAACAGTGTGATAAATATGCTGGAAATACGCCTCTTTCTTAGCCCTTATCAGAGCAGCATTTTGATCGGGAATAGCGGAGAGTGCATCCCTCTTCTCGTCGATCCTCCTGAGCATGCGTTTGTCCAACTCCTCGACTACTCTGGCTGTCCTCTCCCTGTTCATCATCGCACTTTCGTGATTGGGCTCGTACGTGAGGGCACGCACGTAGAATTCGTTGGCCCTGATGACGTCGTTCTGAGTGTGCTCCAGGAATTCCCCGTAGTGATTTAGAACGTCTGGATGCTGGGGGGCCAGTGCCACTGCGTGTTGGAATAATTTTATGGCTTTCTTTTTCTTTCCCGAGAGCTTCATCTCCAGGGCTAATTGGAGGGATGTTATCGCTTCTGATATGCATGCTGTGTCCTCAACTACCTCGAAGGGCTGGAGCCCAGCTGGCTCCAGGGGCAGACCGATCGTACTGTCTTCGTTGATGTTGAGGAAGCTCTGGGAGGGCAGGGGGGCGAATGCCCTTCTTGGCTCTTCAGCTTGATCGGGAATATATATTAATGAGCGTATGATAACTAACGTCAACGCTATAATTGAGGTAATAATGGTTGATTGAGACTAATTTGAGTGACTAATGGGTGGAAAGTAGCCGAAATCGACTGGAGATTTGGATCAGCCAGAAGATGACACGCACCCGCAACTCCCGATACAATTAAACTCCGCTTGGTTGAATTAACACAAACGAAAAAAATGGGAAATGGATGAAGAGAATATTAGGGGAGGGTAGGGTAAAACGGACACTTTAAACTTTACTATTATTATTCATAACTCAGAAACAAATTGACCAATTAAGCTCAGTTTAGGCTCGTCACAAAGGAAAAGAATTGTTCTTTGTATTGAGAAAAAAAAATATTAAATTTTATCAACATTTCAACCCCTTATTAATATTTTAGAAAAAGTCAAAAGTGTCCGTTTTACCCCAGCCTCTCCTAATTGATTTTACACATATTTACTCACAAAATTAACACAAAAAGTTGACACTTAAATTTGACTGACTACAAAGTTTCCATTCGTAAACAAAAGAATGAAAAATAGGAAGAATTACTTTCCCCCCTGACAATTACCTGGAAAATCATCCTTGTTGTACTGTAAATACGCAGATAGTGCAGTGGCAATGACAGCTACAACGACCCCCGACACGAAGACCCCAAGAACACCAAATTTCGATAGCGCTGGAGCAGTCTGTGGAGCGTCCTCATTCTTCATATACGTTCTCTTATATAATGTGTAGCACTCGGAAGCACTGCTTGGTGACATTTTAACCAAACACGTCTCTCGGAACTGTTGTCGTGAGTGGTTACTCTTTGCATTATTGTGATCAGTTTAGAACACGAGATTTCTCGATGATGGAACGTTTGTGGCAATCCACAACCTCACATTTGGCCCCGTTGGATGGTCAGCTGTCAAGTGATGCATGGGGTGTCACGTGTGCATTACCCATTGGTCACCCACGCAAGGGACAACAGCGCAGAACGATAAAATCGTTAACTACTTCAAATTTTCCAGTTTGAAAAGGATTTTTCAAAAATAAATGATGAATAAATGTAAAAAATGATGAAAAGTTTATGGAAAAAATAAATAAATGAATAATAAATTTGACCGATTTTCGGCAACATTAACCAAAATTAATTATTATAATTATTATAATTATAAAATTAAATTACAATAATAATAATAATATTATATTATTATAATTATAATAATATAATATTATTATTATTGTTATTTAATTTTATAATTATTATAATTATCAATAATTCGTAAATTTCATTCAGTTTCTTCATTATCTAATCAGAATTATCATCAAGAATGAATAACTGATAATGAATAACAAAATAACGAGCAATAAATCAGTCAGTGATGAATATAATTAACTCTTATTCATTAATTTAATCAATTCCAATAAACTCAATTACATACAATTTGTGAACCCCCAACTAAACTATCTTCTCCAACAAAGAAAGTAAAATTTCACATCGTCTCTTCACTTGTTGCACCGTCCTTCCCTCGAGAACCTCACTGACCACCTCAAAAGTCCTCTCCGAATAATCCCTCTGCACATGCTGCAGGAGCACAGCATCCTCGTGCCTGGACCACGGTCTATCAACATCCTCCGGCTCAACCGTTACGTCGCTGTCAGACTTACTATTCTCCACCTCCATCTGCTCACTCACATTTACCTCGTCCTCACTATTATCAACCTTACTGGACTCCTCACTCACCTCCGTAGCCTCAACCTTGCTGGTCGTCTCATCCTGATCATTCGAGCTCCCAAACCGCCCCTCAACACCCTTATTAAACTCCAAATTACAATTTTTCGAATCAGACTTGGCTTCTCTCCTCTCAGCCCTCTTCTCCCTCTTGCTCTTGATCGGAGAACTATCACTGGACTGCCCCAACACCGAGCTACCCCCAGTGTCCGAGGACTTCGACATCCTCCTCTGATCCACATACTTCGGAGGGGACTTCCCCCCACGCCTCGTCTTCCCCTCCTCGCCCTCTTTGACCGGCGAACCCTTCAGAGAAAACTTCTGGGACACCTCATCAGGCCCAGCTTCATTCTTCGACGACTTCCTCCGCCTCCCAGTGGAGCCCGCAGGCGAGCACCTCTCACTAGTCTTCAGCGAAACCCTCGCGATATTCTCCAGCTTCTCCTCCTCATCCCCTGGGAAAGTCACCTTTGCCGGTCTCAGCCCCTCCGAAGTCTGCAGATAAATCCTCCCATTGAGGTACCTCACCCCACACGAGATGCAGTGCTCAGAGCTGTTCGTCTTCGATGGAGAATTATTATTCTCATGGCAAATGCACCTGCAGTTCTCCCCACCATAATCGTCCTGACTCGGTGGAGTTGACAATTCGACATTCTCGTACAGCTCCGGAGAGTCCTCACTGTAAACTTTATTCTTGTCGTAAGGCCCCACCGGACACGTGAGATTCTCGAAGAGATGCGGCAGAAAGAGGCTCTCAGGGGGCCTGCCACTGGGGATGCACTGCAGGAACATGTCCATGGGGAGGGAGTGGCCCTTCAACACAGGATCCATGACAGCGTGCACCCCCTCCAGGCTGGGAGATGGCTCGGCAGCCAGTTGAGTGATTGCCTGCATCAAACGAGTCATCCTGGCCGGCTGCTTGGCAAAATAAACCTGCGCTACGTTCATGAACTCAGCCATCTTCTTGGACATTGTGTGCTCCTTGAACTGGTCCACTATAACCGCCTGGTGGGGCTTCAGGAACGACACGAAGTCCGAGGCGAGCTCTGGGTAGTCCTTCAGGGCGTTGCAGACTCCTCTGTAGAAGTCCACAGCCACTTTGTCCTGGAGGTCTTGAGGCCTCTGCTTAGCCCCTTCTATTTTCTCGCTGTAGTCTGTGAAGAGTTTTACTATTGTCCTCAGGAGCTCTGGGTTGGACGCCTCCAGGGTAACGTGGACCTTCTGAATGCACGAGGCTGCGAACTTGGTGACGCGCTCCTCGTGCCCCAGGTCAGTCTCAGCCTCCATCAGTCTTTTTATGTTCTCGAGTTCTCTGGCTTCTTTCGCCTTCTTTCGGTTCACGGAGTCCTTTCGAATTGTTGTGCTGGCCAGCATCAGCTCGGCAATCTCGTCCTCGTTGTCACCTCGCGATGACTCGGAGACTTCGGGGGTCTTTGGGGACTCGTCTTTGGAGCGGGATTTTGGGGAGGGGCTGGGGGAACTCTTGGGGCCTGATACCTGGGTCATTAGCTTCATGTTTTGGGCACTTCGGATTTTTGCCAGGCGAGGGGTTGTCTGACGCAGCTGTGGGGGCTGCAGGGGGTGCTCCTGGGGGGCGGAGTCCTCCTCGAGGGGGTTGGAGTTCCTCTTTGGGGGGGTCTGGTCCAGGTTCGGCATGTTGGGGAGCATGTTTATTAGGGGGGAGAGGAAACTCGCGTCGATTACTATGTTGTCGGTGGACTCGGAGAGAGAACGGATGAGGGGGGTTGAACACGTCGTGGTGGAGGCGGCTAAATTCTCCTGGAATGGAAGAGACAGCTTCAGTTAGCGGGGAACGTAGTGGATGGGGAAATTATTTTTGCAATATTAATGTTAATCGGTCTGTTCTGGTTTCTTTTTTCTTTTCTTTTTGTAAAGATACAGATGGAATAAACTGCCCGGAGGAAGAATGCATATTGGAAACGTCGGCAATTTTGGATGAAAAGAGATTTTTATTCATTAGAATTTTCGTATTTGAGTTGTTGGAATTATTTGGATGACCGTATTATGGCTGCAGAGAGGTGTCTATTGGGGAAAACGAATGTTGAAGGTTTTTATTTTGAACTAAAGAGACGATTTGAATGAATCTCATTTGATTTGCAGCTTGAAAAAGAGTTTAAAAATAGAAAAAATATGGTTACATTGCATTTTTTTAATGATGAACTATTGGAGATATTGGAGGAAGAGTAAGAACTCAGGAATTATTATGAAAAGTGCAATAATATTGTTCGTAATTGGGGAGTCTTCTTGGGAACAAATGATTTTAGTTTGAAGAAATTCACAAGAGCTTTGAGAAAAATATTAATTATTAATTTTAGAAAATTATGAATTTTTCTTTACAGCTAAGAGAAATGGTATTTTCCTCTAGAATGATGCATTGTTGACATAAAAACTTGTCAAATACGATTTGGATGGCTCTCATTTCATTTAAAGCTTGAAATGAAGAAATGAATAAAAGAATGATAATTTATCACTAAATTCCACTTTGTAGTAAAAGTTCAAGAATTCTAATAAAATTTTCAATCAATACATTCTTTACTCCTGAGGTTCATCTCATGAACAAATGATTTTAGTAAAGCAATTTCAGAAAACCTTTCAAAAAATATAAAGTGATAAATTAATTTAATTTTCAGCAAATTATTAATTTTTCTTTATAACTAACAAAAAATGAATTCTGATATTTTCCTCTAGAATCACTCATAGGATGACTCATTCAATCTCAAGCTTAAAATAAAGTTTGAAAAAATCATAATTTATCATCAAATTAAATTTTGTTGTTAAATATAATAAAAATAAAAAAACTCCAAAGAACTTTAAGAAAAATATGAATCATTAATTTACATAAAATGATCAACTTACCTCACTAGAAATCTCCTGCCACACAACAGGCAGTGAAGCCTTGGGTTGTTCCTTCGGTGCCCTCGCAGTATTATCCAACGCAATGCAATGAATCCTACTTGGGACATACCCATTCTTAAAATAATAACCGACCGGATTGTCGTCAGCAGCAGCTCGCAGAAGCTCCACATGCCCATACAAAGCCTTGGGGCTCCTAGCAGGCATCAAAAACTCAGAGATAGACTTTGCTGCATCCATGAGGATCATCTTCTTGAACGAGAATTTACGTTCTCGTCCTTCGTGAAAGGGAATGAACTGCTCCAACCCCAGGGCTAGCAGGTACTCCTCTGATCTTGAATATGGAGCCTTGATACCCTTTCTCAGGGGATTCTTCATAGGCACATGAGGTAATAACTCTGGGTACATGAGCGCTCGACTCTCCATGAACAGTTTAATCATCTCGGGATGAAATTTCGGAGTGTAACCCAGCTTTTTCGACGCTTTCATGTGAGCCACTTTAATTTCATTCGCCTGCATGTCACTGTATTCAGCTCGAAATTTCTCATCCTTGAATTTCTCCTCCCAATCGTTGGCCAGGACTAGAGCATCAGGGAGATTCAAGACATTGAATGCTGAATGATCTCCAGTGCGAAGAAAACTGTTGATCGAAACAATGTTTATTCATGAATGAATTGAAATGAAATTAAAAAATTGAAATCAGTCGATTTAATTTTGTTAAGTTTTTGTGAATGTCTTTAAATCTGAGGGAGGGGAAGTGTTCAATGGTGTATTGAGGCACATACTTTATACTATTTAAGTTATCCTTGCACGTTATTGACTGTGAATGGAGCTCTGGATGTTGATAAGTCATCACAAAGTGTTGTACCATCAATTGTACGTGCTGCTGGAACTGAATGGCTATGAGATTACTGTGCTCGAAGCTCACGATCTTTGGTAACTCTGGCTCTGCTAGTGCTGGTAGAAGATTCACCATTGGATTATCCTGAAAAGTCAGACCATTATCCTATGAAACAACACAATTATATTTTGTTTAGATTCCATTTAACGGTCAGATGAATGGTTTATTTGAGTGAAGGGGTAAATTATTTATTCTTTACAATTGAAACATTGTCATTGAAATAAATATATGTGGACGTCCGCATGAAAAGGGACCACTTTGGCACTATTGGAGTTATCTATATGCCGATAATCTTGATCTGATTCTGCAAATTTCGAGCCAAAAATGAACTTGATAGCATAAAGAGTGACGACGCTATAGACGATCGAAAAAATAATTTAACATGGGTTTAAATGGGAGATGGCAAGAGAAAAACGTGAATATCTCGGAAAATAGAATCGACAAAGTGGTCCCTTTTCATGCGGACGTCCACATATAAGTTTATCAATTTCCAACAAGTTGGGGAAATGAAAAAAATTCTAGTCAAAAGTTTTATTTCGATAAAATCCATCGTTTCTTCAGGTGTCGATCATGAAGAAAAATAAAAACAAGTGGGAAACTGCTTTTGTCACAACATAGTAAACATATTTTTGATAATAAATTAGCGATTTGCGAATTTTAAATTGAATTAAATCAATAGCGAAGTGGTAAAACGGTTTAAGTCGACTCATCTCTTAGTTGAGTTTTTGAAGAATATCTCCGAATCTAAAGGAGATAATGACATTTTTGTAATAACCTTTTTTCTACAGCAAATTGAGTGCTACAAAAAAGGTCTTAACAAAAATTTAGCTATTTCCCTTAGATTCCGAGATATTCACTAAAAACTGGTCAATAATCAAAATCGACTTAAACCGTTTCACCACTTCGCTACTGAAATAATTCACTGAATTCAACACTGCCCCAATGTTGGCAGTCACCATTGTCCCAAAGTTGAAATTTTTTTTTATTTTGAAAAAATCATGAATTTTCAGCGTCATTCAAATTACATTTTGCACAGAATTATTATTTTTTCAAACATTCGTTGCTTCCAAATAAATAATTGAAATTGTTTAAACTTTCGGAAATAATTTTTTTAGGCGGTAAATCGATTTCTGGTGAAATTCAGAATATGAATAAATTTGTTACGATTCCGAACAAATGATTTTTATGGTTGAAAATTGATTGTTTATAAATTATCTATAAAAAATGCTCAAAATTTTCAAAGTAAACTTTCTAATTTTTTCAGATTTTTAAAATGTTCTCTAACGGTTCAATATCGAATTTGCAATTTAGATCTTCAAATGGGGCTCGAATGAAAGCTCTGATTTTCGACTACAAAAATAGAATAGCCTTTCACTATTCGAAAAAAAAGCCAAAGTACTTAAATATCCTTACGATCAAAAAAGATGAAAAATTTGAATGCTAACAAGCTTGAAATATTCCCAAGTCCAGCTCAAGCTTGCCGAAATAGCTGACCCAATGCGTTTCACCTATTCATTTAAGCAGGATCGCCTTAAAACGATCGGTCACACCCACAAATAAAAATACCAAATTCAAACTCCTGAGGCCAAAATCAGTCATCCTGCCACAATTTAAAACTTCAGATTCGACAAGTGCAATCCTTCCACTCAGAAGCAAAAAAATGCGAAAAGAACTAGAATGAAGTACAAATAAAGCTCACCGTTGAATTATTATGCACAGACCCCACGGAGGCCTCCAAGCTCTTCCTCTTCCTGCCGCCCTCCTGTCCCTCCTGAATCTCCCCCTTGGCGAACATGTCCTCAAATTCAAACAGCTCAGCCACAAGGTCCTTCAGCTCCTTCCTGGAGACCTTCACCGCCTTGTCATCCCTGATCTCCTCCTTGTCCAGCATCTCGCTCTCCCTGTCCTCGAGAATATTGTACTCAGGATCAGCCTCGGGGTCGTCCTCCCCATTGGGCTGCAGCGGCTGAGTGAACTCCGTCAAGAACTTGTTCCACTCCTCATCCATATCATAATCCCAATCGTACATGTCAGTGGTGATGTCAGGGGGAATGAACGCCTGTTCGATGTGCTCCAGGGGTGTTTCACTCAGAGACAACTTGGACCTCGTCCTCTGGCCGATGCTCTCCTCCTCGGTGGGCACGTGGGGGATCGAGGGGATCTTGAAGACCCCCTCCTCGTCGTAGTGCACGTCAACACGAGGCAATTGATCACCAGTTGATCCATCAGGAGGAATTTGACTCTCGACTTGAGTGACTGGAGTTGCTGGAGACGAATCGACGTCGCTGTTCGTCAGGTGATCCCCCTCGTCCTCACTCTGCTGGTCGTGGTCAGGGTTGTACTCCTCGTCGGACGAATCCTCGTGGAAATCCTCGCTGATCAGAGCCTGAACCTCGGAAGACCTTGGCTTCTTCACTGGCGTCATCGGCCAGGGGATGTTGGGCTGCGCCATCGCCAGCTCCTTCGCCTTGGCTCGAGTCAACTTGGGCTCGAATATCGCACCCTCCTCGGTATTGTGGACACTGTTCTGCACCATCGCCAGGACGTGCTCGTTCGTGAT
This sequence comes from Diachasma alloeum, assembly GCF_001412515.2. Taxonomy (NCBI): domain Eukaryota; kingdom Metazoa; phylum Arthropoda; class Insecta; order Hymenoptera; family Braconidae; genus Diachasma; species Diachasma alloeum. The sequence continues at coordinate 1,832,687 of NW_021680410.1, forward strand.
CACGTGCTTGAGGATGTTCTTCACGTTTGTCGCTGTCAAATTGGTTTTTGCTGCTTTGGCATCCAACTGTCTCTCGATTTCCTCCTCCATCTCGTCGATTGCTGAGGTCTCCTCGATCTCTATGTACTTTCGCTTTCGGGTCTTCTGGTAATTTATTACCTCGGAGACGTCGATCTGGAGACCGGGGGTCTCGGAGTCCGTTGTGCTCTCGCTGTCGATGCCGTCGACGTCGAAGTTGAAGGAGAAGGAGAGGTTGCATTTCCGGGGGGAACTGCTGGGCGAGGGGGTGGAGAGGGCTTCAGGGACTCTGGTGGCATCGTCAACCTCCATTTTTTGATTGAGTTGCGGCTTGAGATTGAGGCTTCGCAAGGGCTGAATAAGGAAAATTGAATGCCAAATTTTTGGGAATTTCTGGAATTAAAAGAAATACCTCGTGTTTTTGACGTTTCTTGAGAGGTCCGGGAATTTTCTCAATTTCTTTGAAAACTCTCAAATTTTTTTGACTTCTAGGGAGATTAAATTGCTTAGTTGGAACAAAAAAAATATTTAAAGACACCTGATAATTCTTTCGAATTTTCTAGAAAATGTGTAAGTTATTTAGAAAATTTAAGAGTTCATGCGAATTCTCTATGAAATCAAAGAATTTTCTGTAATTGTCTGCAGAACTAAAAATATTCTCATTTTTCTTCGAAAACTGGAGAATTTCTTCAAATTGTTTAAAAAACCCGGAAATGAATTTATGTAAAAGAATTGAATTTATGTAAAAATTTATGTACAGAAATAATTTGTATAGAAGATATTCGTACAGAAATATCCGAATATCATAGACGGAAATCCTATAGAATTTCTATACGCAATCCGTATAGAAAATTTCTATACGATGTTTTCATACGTGTAGGGAAGGTTGGGGTAAAACGGACACTTTTGACTTTTTTTCAAATGTTAATGAGGGGTTGAAATGTTGATGAAATTTAATAATTTTTCCGTCAATCCAAAGAACAATTCTTGCTCTTTGTGACGAGCCTACACTGAGCTCAATTGATAAATTTGTTTCTGAGTTATGAATAATTAAAAAATGTATAGTGTCCATTTTACCCCACCCTCTCCTGATAGTAAAAATACCATTGAAATCCATTCAGTCACTTTTGCATGAATCGCAACCAAAGAATGAGCAACAGATTTATTATATTTTGATTGACATCGAGGCTATTTGGCCCCCAGATGTGTTTATAATCGATAATGATTGGTGATTACTCAGTTTTTGGAGCGGAAATCAGTGAAAATGTGGATGTCTTGGGGATATTGACATGTCTGGTGAGGTTATATTCCCGGGAATGCACAGTAAATACCTTCTGAAGGGCTGTATTCAGGTTCTCAGTGATATTCTGCTTCTCTTCACGAACATCGTCAGGTCTTGAAGATATTTAGAATGAAAATTTTGATTATTGGAGGCTTTTTCACGGGTTTTTAATGCTGAATGCACTAACACTTGCTTCACTGAGACGATTGTTTGGACACTGACACTGACCTACGGCAGTTGCGCGGACATTTTAGGCGGGAAATCGCGCCCGGCGCGTGCGGGTTTTATGACTGCGTTTCGGAATCAACTAGGGTAAACTGCCCAGTAGATGGACGCCTAAGAAAACCGCCCAGTAGGTGGACATTTGTTTTTTAGCAATTGAAAAAAAAATTGATCGAAAAAAAATCGTCACTCGGGGGTTAAGAATCACAACAGTTGGTGAAAATTCAAAGCAACAATTCACATTTCAGTATTTTTTTGCGTAATTTCCTATCCAAAAGTAGCTCGTCCATCTATAGGGCAGTGTCCATCTACTAGGTAGCTTGCCCTACCGTAGGTGCAGTCAAGCAAAATTGGAAAAATTCCAGTGCTAGCACGGGAAAAGAGGCGCAAAGTGACGACCACGAAAAAATTCCAGTGCCGGCACTAGAACTTTTATTGGGGCAAACGTTAATTTTTCTCCGTATTTATGTGAAAATTTCACAGACATCCCCAGAAATTTTACCAGAAATACCAAGAAATTTTACCTTAAGAGCACTAAAATTTTTCACAGCCGGTGGATTGTAATTTTTTCCAGCACTCGTACTAGAATTTTCCTAGAAAATTTCTCTCCGTGTACTGCGAATACCTCGATTGCGAAACGCGCCCTATGTGCGATGAATGTTCAATGAATAAAATTGCGGAATTATTAGAATTTTTTATATAATTTGGATGTGATTGGTTCTGAACTGATATGTGAAGCATAAATGATGGGATATTTAGAATGAAAGCGGAGGACAATCGTCTGGTGTGCGATCAGGTGAATTTATTTACGGAATAAATGATCGATTGAGTGAGACGTGAATTTATTCATAACAATCATTGAAACTTTTCCGCGTGAATTGTTCACTTTGTCCCAATAAATAAATTATTCGAAATGCAAGAATTATTCATTCCGCATTTTTATAGCAATAAATTAATGAATTTTTAATTTCCGACAGAAGTATTTTTGAAATCACAGACTAATTTCAAATAAAGAGTTTTATTTTATTGAAATGCCTCTTTTTCTCTGAGTCTGTTCCATAATTCTGTAGGAATTTCGATGAAATTGAAAATTCAGAGTAATAAATATTTTTAAGAGATATACTCAATGACTGAAATTATGTAATTATTGTGATTGTTTATTCAATTTTCATATCATTACTTCTTCACCAATAGATAAAGCATAAACACGCGCGAGAAAATTTAATAGAAAAACCTAGCGAATTCGTTGGAAAATTCTGCTGGATTTCTATTGAACTTTCTATTAGTTTTTGACTGATTCTATTGAAATGTTGAATAGAAAATGTGCAATAGAAAAAGGAAATAAAATCTGCCAAAAACTAACAGAAAGTTCAATAAATCCAATAAAATTGTCTAGCGAATTCGCTAGGTTTTAATAAAACCCATCTGGTATTCGATCAGTTGAATTTATATGTGAAATAACTGATCCATTGAATAAAACATGAATTTATTCATAAGAAATTCACGAAAGGGCTCCGCAGAAATCATTTATTCGTCATAATTAGAAAATTTTCACGTCAATAAATAAATGAATTTTTAATTTCCGACAAAATTATTCTTGAAATGATCAGACGAATTTCAAATAAAGAGTTTTATTTGATTGAAATGCCTCTTTTCTCTGGGTCTGTTCCCTAATTCTGTAGGAATTTCGATAAAATTGAAATTTTGTAGTAGACACTTGGACGATTAATCCAATGTTTATATTTCTCTTAAATCCGTCGTCTAAGCACTCATCGGGGTAGTTACCTCAAGGACGAGGATAATAACGAGACGATTAGCTCCTGGTTATATAAAGACCCCGTGAAAATTCGAAGACATCAGTATCGACGAGTCGACCAGCGAGTCTCCGTGAATTCAAGTGATAACTGACGATAATTTTGCACAATCGGGATTTTTGCTGGCGAATTAGAAACTGTTTGTGGAGAAAAATGAAGGCTCGCATGGCATTGTTCCTCGTTGGGATGCTCTCCCTTGTGGTTGGTATCGAGGCTCAGGACGTTGAAGCGTTGCTGAAGAATCCAGAATTCGTTAATTTTGAAATCAATTGTATGTTGGACGAGGGGCCCTGCGATCTCATTGGAAACTCGATTAAAAGTGAGTAGTTTTTTCGTGAATACATCAAAGAGTCTCTTTACTTCAGAAACCAAGAGAGAAAAACGAGTATGCAAGGGAAAAAGAGATTGAACGAAATAAATTCTATGAATTCTTTGAATAAACGAATTGTAATTTACGTGAAATTAAAAAAATTAAAACGATTTTCATTGAGACTTTGGAAAATTATAAATTGAGCGCGGAAATTCAACTTGAAATTTCGAAAGTTTCAATTTTAAAAAAAATTATAAATATTCAGCATCATTTAAATTAATTTTGCACAGACTTGGGATTTTTTTGAATATTCGTTGTTTATAAATAAATAATTAAAATTGTTTAAACTTTCGGAAACCTCAATTTTTCAGGTATGAAATCGATTTCTGGTTAAATCTGTTACGATTCCGAACAAATGATTTTTATGATGGGAAATTGATTGTTTATAAATTGTTTATAAAAAATTCCCATAATTTTCAAAATTGCATTTTTTAAATTATTTCATGAATCCTTCGCCGAAGGGTTGATGAAATGTAAAGTTCCACTTACGAATTCAATCATCCCCTTATTGAAAACCGCACATCCAAAAATTTTACAATACTACACAAATTCATTACGAATAGTAAACTAAATATTTAAAATCAATGATTGTAAGAAGTGAAAGTATTTAGACCGAGTTAATCGAACATTACCGACAGTGAAAATAAATCTTGTAGATTTGCCCACTTTAAGAAATTTAAAAAAAAATTAAGACTTTCCAAAAGCTAAGATTGAGACTTTCAAGTCTCAATTTAAGACCTTTGAAATGTCAAAATGATTTTTCCGAGTGTAACGCGTCTATTTTTCTCTTCAAGGCTCCAAGCATGTTTGAAAATTCCTATAGGAAGGTAGGGCAAAGAGGAATGTTTCCTATCGCGCCAAAATCCCAAAATCTCCGTTTGTAAACAAAGATATCAAGAATTAAAGTTCATCACAGGGTTTCACTTAGCTCCATATTCTCCCTTAGATATAATGAAATTGTATTGAAATCGCATTGAAACTTCTGAAAATTATTTATTCTGTTTTTCAGACGTATTACCCGAAGCCCTGAACAACAATTGTCGCCGCTGCACAAGATCTCAAGCGAGGATCATCCGACGTCTGATTGATTTCATGGAGACCGCCTACCCCGAGCAAAACCAGCGAATTCGCAACCGTTACATCCGCTCCCCAACCTCGGAACTTGCCGATGAACTACCGTAAATATTTTGACACTCGACACTAATCACAATTTTTCTTTTATTTGACTCCCATATTTGACACTGATAGAACTATTCAAATTTATTCCGAGAATTACTGACCTTTGAAGACTAAAAGAGCATCATCAACTTGAAAAATGAATAGAATCCTCCGATTATTGATTTTTGCCTCAATGATGTGATGAGGAAGTCAAGAAATTAAATAGTAAATCGAGAAAATTTTCCAGACAAAATATCTCTTGATGGGATTTTCCTTTGAAAAGTCTTTCGTACTCGTATTAATTGTAATGATTCGATCGACGTCCGATGATTGACGCTGGGAGAAGGGGAAATAGAAATGAGTTTTGATTATTCAATTGATATGTGATGATGACAAGTGCAATTTTCCGTAAAAAAAATTCCAGAATAAAAGACAAAAACGATAATTTTATGTTAACAACAATATTTATTACATAATTACGATATAATAATAACTTCTATGATGTACAGTACATTGTCGCACTAATGTTCTTATTATCATAATTATTAAATGGAATGATACAATTACGTGATACATTCTCATTTTATTTATTTATATATAAGTTTATTTATGTTCGCAAGCTGGAGGCGTGGGGTCATTTTTACTCATTTTTACCGCTTAATTCATATAATTTATTTCTCTTCCATCGTTTCATTTAATTTAAATAGTGCATACCGAGAAAAAGATCAAGTTGTCTTCAAATTCGTGCATCGGAATCTCCTCTTTCGCAAGCAGTTGTTCAGATTCTTCGATTAATTTCAGAATTTCAGAATTGTTGCGATCGTGATGACATTATTTCCTGAAAAATCATCGTCTCCTTGCAAGTATCAGCTTGGGGTTTGTTCCGAGGATAACGCAGCTGGGGACAAACATCTGCATCATTTTTTTTTATTCTTTACAATCAATACCGCTACTGTTGAGATAACACTATTCATCCCTACTGTGTATTCGTCTTCTCCATTCTTCGGTGAAAACTATCAGTACTCAGCAAAAAAATCACCGTATATTACGAATTTGCAGATCAAACAAAACGAGTGATTTTTCAAACATTGAAATTTTTCTTGGTTCAATCATTCAATCAATCTTATTTACATGATCTCTGGATTTCTTTGATTATTACAATTATTCTTCCTTCTTGAAATCAATGAATTGATTGATGGTGATGATAAACTCGAGGGAAAAATCGTGAAGATGTTGGTTTAACGACGAAATTTTCCACAATTTCAAACATCGAATCTCTCATATTTCACGTACATTACTGATTGTCATTAGAGAATGCAGTAAGGCACTGTCTTCACACGTATCTTAGTATTACTCAATGGTGGTTACGTTGAATTATCCTTTAATGTGCATTAGAATATGATCGAATTGGATTAGTGCCCGGATGAACAATAACTAGGCTATTCGTTCAATATTTTTCTCAATGATGGGATTTTTATTTCGTTTAGTCACTGCATTTTCCAATAACAATTTGCAATGTTTTTGTACACTCGAGTAATCGGTCACTACGATGGTGGAGGAATACTGGAGATATTACATTGAATAAATTCAATAAATTCAATACATTCAATAAATTTTGGGGAAATAAAACATTGAGATCAATATAAACCAGCAAAAAAGATAAATTAGTTGGAATTGGGTTCGGTTTTCGTTTGATATTTCTGAATTTAATTCAGATGGTTAAATTTCAATTCTGTCTTTTTCATGTTTTGTTGTAGCTCTTTTACCCAAAATAACAAGCTTTATTTTGAGGCTTATGATCTCCAATTGAGACTTTGGAAGGGCTTAAGTGGACACACGAACAAATTTAATAGAAAAACCTAGCGAATTCGCTAGACAATTGGATTTCTATTGAATTTCTACAGAATTTTATTTATTCGCTTTTGGCAGATTCTATTGAAATGGTCAATAGACAACATTTTATAGAAAAAGTCAATAGAATTTGATTTTTCTGTGTAATTTATTCTATTGAGATATTTTCTATAGAATTTCTTCGGTTTAAATTTTCCAAGTTTTTTTTGTTCGATTTTCTTGACGAGAAGAAAAGAAAAATAGAATGAAAAAAACTTGGAAAACTTGAGCCGAGGAAATTTTATAGAAAATACCCGAAGAGAATAAGTTATATAGAAAAATCGAATTTTACTGACTTTGTCTACTGAATATGTTCTATTGAACATTCCAATAGAATCCAATAAAATTTTCCAACGAATTTGCTAGATTTTTTCAAATTTTTTCGTGCATGTTAAATTGCAACTTTCGAAACTTTCAACTTACGACTTTCAAGTCTCAAACTTCAGGTCTCAAGACCTTTAAAAATCACTCCCCCACATTTAAATTCTCAAAACAAAGTATCATCTTTAATCTGTAAATTCAGAAACATCTCCCAAAACCAAAAACATAAATCCACAATTGTTACACGTGTTCCAGCCTACCATAACATTTTCCTATTATACCATAATATTCTTCACTCTCCTTCACAGATAAATATCTATTATACACAATGTATGACTCCCAAATATAAGTTTTCAGTCGATCAACGACACACGGTTACCGCTCGTGCCTAATGATTAAGATTTGATCAGTATTTTGTGAATATGATAATGTCCCTACTAAAACCGATATATAAAACCAAAGACCTACAATGACGTTTAAGAGGCGATAATCACCCCTGTATGCGCTAATTCTCACCTCGACTCTATTAATCAGATACTCCACCTCAACTAGACACCAGGAGGACAGCAATTGCGATGAATGCGACGATTTGTTGCCTTTCGAAACCAATAATTCTTCGAAATAATCAAAGGCACTCTAGATACATTAGTGTCATAGGTACATGCGTGCAGATACACTCAATTGATTGAATTCACTCTTGCAATATCTTTCACATTTCGATACATCTCCTCACGTACCTGACAATTATATAATTTTATATACACATCATAGTGTTATATAATATTTGTTTATTATACAATCTGAGGTACTCTCGTTTTTTTTTCAGCTGGACGTGCCTCACAGAGGCTTCAAAATCAGTTAAATCATAATATTGATTGCGTAATGTCTCGAATGTTTAAAGAAAACGTGCGGTGAGAAGCAAATTAATTGGATTGAAAGAATACAATCGCAGGGGAGTGGAATAAGGGGAATAGACACAAAGAAAATCGTTCAACTCGCTCGAATTTACTGTCCTCACTCAATTTCTCCGTAACAGTTTAATGATATTTAATTGCTTATGTATTCCCTCAGTGAATCGATGCATCAGTGCAAAACAATGGCCCATGGAGCGTTACGAGATGATTCATTGTTACAGTAATACTTGGTCCTGACAACAAAACGATTGAACCAAATAATAAACACTGGCGATTAAATTATCTACGTAACTGTGTTCCTTAATTCTGCTAGATACCGACAGAAAATTGTTTTATTGCTATGTTTATCGGAAATACTGATCCATGAGTGTGAGCATTTGTCAGTGCTCACACTGAGGGGCCATCAATCTTACAAATCGTACATCATTTTTCATAAAAAGATGAGCCAACGACAATTAATCGAGTAATTTTATTATTCATTTATTTGGGATAACTCTGGGGGCTTAAGTCTAGTCTGAAGGTATTGGAGCGTTGATTGCAGATTTTAGTGGCTTTTTTCAATACACTGTTGGAAAATTACTCTTGAAATTTTTAACAACGACAAAGTTACATGACATTTCTGTACAGGGTGTTCCACAACGGGTCCGACATATCGTGAAGATAGCTCGGGGGTTATCTGGAGATGAAGAGTCTAATGAAATTTTTGTCTCCGACGCTTTGTTTATAAGTTATCAAGGCAAAAGGACAGCCGGTCAAACGCTATCCCCCGATAGAGAGATCATACCCCCTTTCCCATTCAAGGCGGAGGGATGATGGCATTGAATGTCCAATCGATTCCAATCAATTTCATTTCTTGATATTGAATGAGAGTGGAGACATGAATTTTTTACGTTGACTCTGATTTTTAGGGTTTCATTGCGTTTAGGAACCAAATGGCTCTGACGCCGCGTTGAAATTCATTCCGGGTTTTCTCACCCGGGATGATGATAGCAGAACAATTTTTTTTCAGATCATTGTGCATTAAATGCCCAATCGATTGCCATCATTTTCATTCCTCCAGCCGAAGTGAGAGAGGAGATATGAATTTTCAAACAGAGGGTCATTTGCGGTGGATTTTTGCTTTGTTGACGAATAACTCTTTAACGAAGCGCCGGAGACGAAAGTTTCATTAGAGTTTTCGTCTCCAAATAATACCCCCGAGCTACCCTCACGATATGACGGAGCAATTTTGGGGCACACTGTATAGTTCTTCATTGACGAATCAGTTAATTTTGTGAATATTTAAGTAATTCTCAATTTTCAGGGAAAAACCTTGAAAATTTTGAAAATTCAGGCAATAACTTTTCGGAATTCTCAAGCTATTGAAAATTGATTTGTATTTGATGTTCAATTTTCACGATGAATTTTGAAATTCAAGCTTTCGTTGAAAAATCGATGATTGTTTAACATGAAAAACCCAATTTTCTTGAATTTTCAAGATGAATGAGAAATTTCAACCTCAGCACATCGAAAATTCAGATAACGCTGTGACTGAAAATTCAAGAAATTTCCAACACACTGACAGAAAAAAATTAATTTTATCAAGAGAATTTCCATTGCACCAACTATCATTTGGCTGTTAATTTTCAAATAAACATGATTTCATAGTGAATATCAGTCATCTCTTCTTGAGATGCATTTGATTGGGAGAAATCGAACTCCTCTAGAATTGAAGTTCCTTCATTTATCGCAATAATAAGAGTATTTGATTTCTTTCTAGCCAAAAGTTGGCTGACTCCAGAAATTCGTTGGTTTACTCAAAAATCAAAATTATTCTCATGACTAAATACGTTGTTATCTCAATCAATACGATCATACGTTGTTCGAAGTAAATTATAATTGAAGTGAGCATTTCGTACGTCGAATCAGGATCAATATTTTTACGCGGAAAAAGCTTTGAGATTGTAGTAAGATGTCGTTGAGTTGAAAGAAGTTTATATTTCTTGACTAAAAAAAATCGCATTAGTTCACAATAACAGAATCGCAGATTACGGCAATTCAACACAAACTTGGATATCACAAATTACGTTCAATGTGATGTACGGAAAGCTCAATTTAAACATCGGCTTCATTCGAGAAAACAACATTCAATTCATTCCTCCATGTAATCATCTCCTAGGTACGAATTTTTGCTCAATTCATTAAAGTAGACAATTTCTCAACTTGAGATAATATTAAGTCAAAAAAAATAGAACTGCTCCATTTTTGTGGTGAATACATGTGACTTGACGCCAAGAACCGTTTTATTTGATTCAAGTAAATGTATCTCAAGAAGAAATAATTGATATTCACCGCAAGCTCTTATGTATTTGAAATTGGTTCGAGTGTATAATACTTGTTCCAAGAAAGAAACATCTCAATAAAAATAATGTTTTCTATCAGTGCAGTGTACCTACTAATTCCGGAATAGAGATAAACACAATTTTTTCTGTTTTTTTCTCAGCGCATTATACATGTCTCGATCATTTGATTACATCAATGTCAGTGATGATAAAGATTCCAAAGGTGAACTGGGAAACTTCATTTTTACATATATTGTCCATTTTTTATTTTATTCTTTAGATATATTTGTTCCTCTCTGCAGAATCTCGCACCGATTTGATTTTTGTTCTTTCATTTGGGATGAGGGATAATTTCGAAGAGAAGGCCGTTCAGGTGGATTTTGGGGGTGATTTTTCCACTGGTGTATATGTACATAAATTACTCTAAATTATTTACAAATGGGTCAATCGAGGGAAAAGATAAATTCAATCGTAATCTTGAAATGAAGTAACAATAACAGATGAGACAAAGTGAACGGACAAATCCACTCGGGTTTTCCGTAGAAATAATCAAATGTTTTAATGTGTGTTTTGCATGTTTAATACTCTTTCAACGGAATAAAATATGTACAATACAGGATAGCTGTACTATATAGGTGTACTATATACGCCAGTTCACGTGAAACTATCAGAAACATTGCGATTATTGGTAAAAACACGTGTAATATATTTGTGCTCTTGTATTTATTCACGTGGGGCAAAATTTCGGAGAAGAACCTAGAGAATTCGCCAGAAAATTCTATTGAATTTCTGTTAATTTTTGGCTGGAAAATATTGTATAGGAAAAATCTACAGAATTCTATTTTTTTATACAACTTATTCCATTGAGATTTACCGGATTTATCTTGTTTTTATTTACCAAGTTTTTTTGTTCGATTTGTTTTATAAAAAGAGAAAACAAAATTAAGTGGAAAAAAATTGGAAAATTCATGTCGTGGAATTTCGGTAGAAAACGTATCACTAGAAAAATTTGCATAGAAATATAAAATTTTAGTGATTTTTCTCATGAATAGTTTCTATTGAAAAAACGCACAGAAAATCTGTAAAATTGTCAATAGAAATTGAGTAAAATTCAGTAAAATTTCCCATCGAATTCATTAGGAAAAATCCATAGAATTCGATTCTTCTACACAACTTATTCTATTAAGATATTTTCTATGAAAATTTCTCGGCTCAAATTTGCCAAGTTTTTTATTCAATTTTATTCATGAAAAGAGAAAGAAAAAATGAGTGGAAAAAACTTGAAAAATTCATGTCACGGAATTCCTACAGAAAATGTATCACTAGAAAAATTTGCATAGAAATATAAAATTTCGGTGATTTTTCTCATGAATAGTTTCTATTGAAAAAACGCACAGTAAATCTGTAAAATTGTCAATAGAAGTTGAGTAGAAATTCAGTAAAATTTCCCATCGAATTCATTAGAAAAAATCCATAGAATTCGATTTTTCTACACAACTTATTCTATTAAGATATTTTCTATGAAAATTTCTCGGCTCAAATTTGCCAAGTTTTTTATTCAATTTTATTCATGAAAAGAGAAAGAAAAAATGAGTGGAAAAAACTTGAAAAATTCATGTCACGGAATTCCTACCGAAAATGTATCACTAGAAAAGCTTGCATAGAAATATGAAATTCTACAGATTTTCCCCATGAACTAAACTACTAAAAAACGCCCCGTAAATCTGCAGTGAATTCGCTACAATTTTCCCTGAAATTTCTTCGTCCATCCAATCCCTCCAAATTCCCATTAATCTGCAGAGACACCGATACCCTAGGCCTGTTGTTGAATTCCCCCGACACTCCGGTAAATTTCAGATGTTACACCATAGAAATAGAGAAAATCGCGTATCGTAATTCCAAGGTTCTCATATTGGATGTTTCATCACCAACATGAGTACGAAATTCACTCATACGACTCCAGAACCTTCTAATCACCCTATCAGCGGACTTACCGAAAACCATCTTCTGCTCACAAATGATATATTAACTACCCGAACAAACCAAACAATTTTAAAATAACGAATGGTGGCTTTTAAAAATACCAACGACGTGTGTACAATAAATAACTCAAAACGTCATTGGCATTTTCGTCCTCTGCAGTTCTCCATCTCCTCTTATCATTATTATCATTATTGTTATGAATGATGATTATAACTTCAGCGTACGAAGACATCGTGAAATAGTACATTTCCATTATGAAATGAAAAACCAATGATATTTAGCATGAGTATAACAATAAACTTTTACAATCAACGAATCACTAAATTCATAAAATAACTTCAATTATTCAATCTACGCAAACTATAATAAATATATAAAATGAAACATGATTAATCGGGGGATATGCAGGTGATTGAAAATGTGAGTCATTCATTTCTCGTTTCAAAACTAGTTATTTTGAAAAATGAACAAACCAAAATGCACGTAAACGCTGATTTCAATGGTGTTGTCATTTCGCAGTGAAATCATCACCATTCCCAGCGCAATAAAATTCATCTACAGAGAGAAGTACAGTAGATATATGTGTATATACAAGACACTACACTTCGTCAGAGCATGTTAAATTCTACATTCACGGTGGTAAGTTATTCCCATTTTTGTTAAATCATTGGAATAGTCATTCGATAGATAATATCCACTAGGTATTTTCTCCTCTGTCATTTGAAAATTTGTTAATTCTTTTCATCAATAATGCAGTTTACTCCTCTTGTCATTGGAAATTATAAAGAGTCTAAAGTAGTTCGAAGTATTTCGGCTGTTATTTTTTTTATCTTTAACGTTTGTTAATGAATTAATTTGAGAATAAAAGGAGGGGGACTTTGGGACTTAGACTCCTTCTATTCGTTCGTTAATTTACCTCGCTCAGGGGGTGGAGTGATCTTAATCCTTCTTATCACCGTCCTCGGGGTCCTTGAGTGTGTGCCATTGTGCGATCGGACGTCTGGGGGATGCCAGCATGTCAGACCAATGTCTCAATTCAGTGCCACTTGCATTGTAACCGAGGATGACTTTACCGATTGGTTCAGATGTCCCAATACGGTCATAATCAACGACTGTTACCATGAGATTTACTTTCTGGAAGGAGAGCCGGGGGCATTAGTCGGGGTTTCGCGGCTGAGGGGAGACTGACGCGTATGAAAAAATTCAATAGGACCGATGCGGAAAAATATATATCCTGAAAATTATGTATTTTATGTATGGAATTGACCTGATTTATGTGTAGGGGCGTAGCCCCCTGCTCGCCCCGCTCGCCAACCCCCATGTGACCCACATATGATCCGCATGTGACCCCCATGATCCTTATTCTGATCCTTGTTATCCTTAATCTGACCCTCGTGACCCATATTCTGAACCGAAGGACCCTTAATCTAACCCTTGTGACCATTAATCTGACCCTCGTGACCCTTAATCTAACACTTGTGACCCTTAATCTAACCCTTGTGACCCTTATTCTGCCCTTGTGACCCTTATTCTGCCCTTGTGATCCTTAAACTGACCCTCGTGACCCATATTCTGATCCTCATGACCCTTAGTCAAACCCTTGTGACCATTAATCTGACCCTCGTGACCCATATTCTGAACCTCGTGACCCTTAATCTAACCCTTGTGACCCTTATTCTGACCCTCGTGACCCATATTCTGAACCGAATGACCCTTAATCTAATCCTTGTGACCCTTACTCTGATCCTCGCAACCCTTATTTAGACCCTTGTGACTCTTACTTTTGGAGTCTTAATTTTAAGTACCAAATTTCTTTCACCAGAAGTCGATTTGAATTTTTATAATATAGAGAGATATAAATCTTGTGTATATTCGAAGAATACATTAAATTGGCGTATATTATATATATTTTTTATATATTTTTCCATAGAGGAAAACCTAGCGAATTCGCTAGAAAATTCTATTGGAATTCTATAGCAATTCTATGGGGTTTCTATAGGATTTCTATTGGAATTCTACTGGAAAATTGTAGTTGGTTTTTGCGCTAATTCTACTGCATATTCGATAAGAAAAAATCAATAGATTTCGCATTTCTCATCGAATTTTGTCTCGAGATATTTTGTATTAAAATTATTGGGCACACATTTTTTTCCACTGGATTTTGTTTTGTTTTGCAACACAAAATCCGAGTGGAAAAAAATTGGAAAATTGCGGCCCAAGTATTTTTATAGAAAATATCTCAAGAGAAAAATTCAAACAGAAATTCGAAATCTATTAACTTTGCTTATTAAACATCCAATAGAATCGGCGCAAAAACCAAATACAATTTTTCAACAGAATTCCAATAGAAATCCTATAGATTCCAATAGAATTCCAATAGAATTTTCTAGCGAATTCGCTAGGTTTTCTATTGAATTTTTTCATGCGTGGAGCACTGAGAGAAAAAACGAATACGTTCTCAAACAAGTCTTGCTTGGGCCAACGAAATCATTACTTGAAAATTACCAAAAAAATAATTGTTTGCTATTATTCTCAAACATGAATAATTGTTCTGCTTTCAAAAACAACGAAATATTTGGCTCAAGAGGCGGACGATTAAGACGGTGTTCTTTTCAGAATAAAAATGTCTTTTATCGCGGGAAGTTTATCAAGAAATATTTTGTCCTCAAGTTACAAGAGTGCTGTCATATCATTCTTATTATTTCCTTTGAGAATTAATTTTTTGACTGTGATTATTGAATATCCGAAACGACAAACGACTATCTCTCGTTTCATATAAAACGAGCATTCGCCGGGAGCAAAATACGTATGGGAGCATCGAATAACTAAGAAACACTACTAGAAATCACAAGTAGTTCGCAAGCACACTGATAGAAAGGATTAGTTATTGTTAACAAATGGACTTGGTTGAAGCGTAGGGTCTATTCGGTCTCACCAAATATTCATTCGTTAATAGTTAACAGATGCATATTTGAAAAGCCTTGTTTGACTCGACTTTTACCTTTCAAGTGAACCATTCGTTAACTATTAACGAATATTTATTTCGTCATAGTCAACTCTACCATTCCTTAATAGTTAACGAATCTCGTTTGGAATAAATAAATCATTCTATCAGTGCAAGAAATGTAACTTCTTGCATTCTTATAGAAAAAATCTCAAGAGCAAATTTAAATTTTAATCTCAAGATGAAATTTGTTTCTTGCAAGAAAGAAATTACATTTCTTTTCTTGCTTGCGCACAGAATAATTTTTTTTTGAAAAGACTAAATCTATTTTTGCAATAAAAATTTTCAGTCTCATCTCACGCTTCGAACAAACGATTTTTTTGGCACGAATAGGACTTATTTAAGAACTCTACTGTTTTTCTCTGATTGAGGGGCGAAAGGGGGTGAGGGGTGAGCTACCTGAATCTGCTCGAAGGGAACCTCGAATGAGAATGATTCGTTGTAGTAAGGGTTGAGGGTGCACTTCTTGATGGATGTCTTCTTCTTTTTCAATCGCTTTCCATTCTGCATGAGGGCTATTTTGACGTAGGGGTCGGAGAGACCGCCGACGTCCATCTTCTTGAGATTCTTCGCCTCGAGAATTACGACTGTCAGTTTTCCAGCGGTTGGGACGTAGCGGAGGGAGAAGCAGATATCGCCCAGTTTGTTGTCCTTAAATGTTTTAGCGAAAATTACATTGTAACTTGGAGATCCCTTTGCAAGTGTTTGAAGTTTATGGGTTGATGATGAATTTTGATTTTTCATGATTTATTGAATGATAAATTGGCTCGACGAGTCAATTGAGGGATTATGTTATAGGACATTTTTTTCTGAACAGTTATTCAGCTGCACAAAAAGTATCTTCAATGTATATTCAAGCTCAAAGTTTTTATGTTTTTCTGGAAATTCGCCTTATACACGTACATGGTCGGGAGTTTCGAAGTAAAAATTTGAAAATCTAACTACTTATGATATTTTTGGCGGATATTTTCATTGATACGGCTTCAAGACACTTCAAAATGAGATGTCAATTTTTTTTTTAATTTTCTGAGGTTTTACTGCAGTGTAATTTAACCCCTCACGTACGGCGTCCATATAACGCCGCTTGTCCCCACGGCCGGGAGACTTACGGCGCGTCAACTCCGTTATTCAATGAACGATAACTTAAAAACAGTCGAACGAAAAAAATTCAAATGAAATACATTGGCTGTATAGAACTTTGAAATAAACTCCTAGAGAATTTCTTAATTTTTGACAGCAATTTCAATGTTTGCCCACAATTGGTTGCCGAGATCTCCGAACATGCTAAATTTATTTATAACAAACAAATTATTCAACAAATCGAAAATTAACTTCTGCCATTCGATAGAAGGATCATTAAAGTATTTTCAGTAAAAATTTCAAAAATTTTGGGGGAAATTTTGTCGATAAACGAGATGATTTAATATGATTGAATCGGTTGGATGTAAAATTTTCATCTACAACTTTTATTCATAGAGAAAAATATTATAAATGCATCGGAAAAAATAAAATAAAATAGTTCACTGCAGAGACAATTCCATTCACTCTCCAAATATCTTTTCCAAATGTCAATATGTCTCTTAGAATTCGAGAAAATAATGTTTTACGGCTGGCGGAAAGGGTCGATACCATGCATTGACCCCGGCCGATAGGAGAAGCTTATTATATGGGTCGATGCATGGTATCGACGCCGTAGGTGAGGGGTTAAAAAATCAGAAAAAGTGCGGCGCGGCGCTCATCACGTATGAAAAAATCCTATGGAGAATTCGAACCTTTCCTATAGAATTTTTCTGGTGGGATTTCGTATAGGATTTTCTATAGGATTTTCTATAGGATTTCCTCTAGAATTCACTATAGGGTTTTCTATAGAAAGTAACACAAAATTGAGACTCGAAACAAATCGGTCGCAAGGGTCAGGATTAGGGTCATAAATCTAATAGGAAATTCTATAGGAAATCCTATAGGAAATCCTGTGGGAAATCCTATCAGAAAAATCCTATAGGAAATGTTCGAATTCTCCATAGGATTTTTTATGGGAAATCCTATAGGATATTCTATAGGACATCCTATAGGACATTCTATAGGAAATCCTATAGCATTTTTTCATACGTGATAGCGCGTCCAACGGAGTCTTAATTTATCTTGAGTCATTTGACTAGATTTGAATGACTCATATGACTGGGAAAGAGCGAATAATGTACAATCGTCAAAAAGAATCATCGAATTGATCACTCACCTGTCCACCCTCACCCTCGACACTCTGCAGCTCTCGCCATTCCTCAATAGTCTGTGCCAAATCAATCTGGCAAAGTGGTACCTTGACTTCCCCAATTTGATCGTGCTTCGAGAACCTATCGAAATCGAAGATGGCGAATACGAGGGTCTTATTCATGGCATCAGCATATGGAACACCCTAAACACAGAATAAATAATTCCGATTTCATCAACATTTTGCATGTTGCAATCGAACTTTTTCAAGGATGATAAAAATTCATAGTAAAACCTAGCGGATTCAACAGAAAATTCTACTGGATTTCTCGTAAGAATTGAAAATTTCTCCGCTCAAATGTTCTACTTCCAAGAAAATAATTTTTTATTCCAAGATTTTAAAGGGCTTAAAAAAAGATTTCCAAATTTTAATTTGAAGCTGGAAATTGTTAAGTTTAAAAGTTTAAGAGTTTCGAAAGTCTTAAGTGGAGACTTTTGGAGTTTCAATTTGAGACTTTCAAACTTTCACATTGACACTTTCATAGACTCGAATTGGGACTTTTGAATGCCTCAAGTTAATAATTTCAGAACTGAAATGGTAATTTTTCTTTGAGAGGAGCTCTGAAAGTCTCAATTTGAGATAATTCTCAAAAGAAATCTTATTATATTTTTTAATAAAAAGAAGATAAAAACGAGCAGAAAAGGCAAAAGATGAAGTCCTACAAATTTGTTCTATTAAACAGTTTCGATTGAACATTTCCACTAGATTAGCCGTGAAATTCTTTCTAGAATCGGGAAAAAACTGCCAAAAAGTACAACAGAAATCCAATAGAATGTACTATCGAATTCACATTGTTCCATAAAATTTCTTTCCCATTCGCTTACCTTGAACGTGAAAGTTTCATTGAACTCAGGATTGAGTGTCTTTCTGTGCACTTTAGTCTCAAACTTCTTCTTCTTATCAGGAAGAAGATAAACCTTAACGTAAGGATCTGAAGTGCCACCCATATCGAGTGCAGGTAGATCCTCAGCCTTGATGACAGTCACAGCTAAACTGTTCGAATTGAAGTCGTATTCGAGCTGGAGAGATCAAGTTTAATTTCATTAGAACGTGAGGAAATGCTAGTACACTGTTAGACAAATTACTCTTAAAATTTCAAGTGAAAAAGCTTGGAATTTTTAACAACGACAAAGTTACGTGAAATTTCTGTATATTTCAGCAGCGAAGTGGTAAAACGGTTCAAGTCGACTCATCTCCCAGTTGAGTTTTTGAGAAATATTTCCGAATCTAAGGGAGATAGCGAAATTTCTGTAATTGCATTTGTTGTAGCTCTCAGTCGGCTCTACAAAAAAGGTTATAACAAAAATTTTGCAATCTTCCTTAGATTCCGAGATATTCAGTGAAAACTGGCCAATAGTCTAAATTGACTTGAACTGTTTTACCACTTCGCTATCGATTTCTTCATTGATGAATCAGTTAATTTTTTGAATATTGAAGCAATTCTCGATTTTCAGGTCCATACGACACTGGAAACCCTCGAAATTTTTGAAAATTCAGGAAATAACTTTTCTGAATTCTCAATTTAATGAAAATTAAATAGTATGTGATGTTTAATTCAGCGAAGTGGTACAACGGTACAAGTGAATTTTTACTGTTGACCAGTTTTTAATGAATATCTCAGAATTTAAGGGAGATAGCAAAATTGTGGTGTAACCTTTTTTGTCGAGCCGATTGAGAGCTACAACAAATGTAATTACGAAAATATTCCTCAAAAACTCAACTGGGGGATCTGTCGACTTAAACCGTTTTACCACTTCGCTACTGAATTTTCCCGATGAGTTTGGAAATTCAAGCTTTCATTCAAAACTCAATGATTATTTGAAGTAGCTCTACCCTTCGGCCGGGCTGAGCTGTACTTTTGAATCTTTTCAGTTTTTAAATTTTTCAACTAAATTGCATGGAAAAAATTGGAAAAAATTTATACCCAGTCAGTATTATCTAAATTAAATTTCGCAAAATATTGATATTTTTCAGACATTTCCCTCTTATAAATAAATAATAAAACTTGTTGGCAAAACCGTGGATTATTCTTTATGAGGTCTCAAAAAATTTCTTTATTTTTTCACATCTAGTGAAAAAAAATTCAGATCTTTAATTACAATTAATTACAATTACAATTAATTACAATGGAAATGTTGATTTTTACATAAGACACTGGGTCAAATCCTGAATTTTAAACATTTCTTCTTTGAAAAACCAAAACGATTTAAATTAAATTGAGAAAAAAATTAGAATTCCGAATCCAATCGAGTTTTCTGCAATTTATTTACAGTTTTCGATCTTTGAATTTACCGTAAGGCTAGAGCTACTTTAACATGAAAAGCCTAATTTTCTTGAATTTTCAAGACGAATGATAAATTTACTGAAAGCTGTGACTGAAATTTCAAGGAATTTCTAACAGTGTAGAAATACAAAAACAACATCCATGGTGTACATCGTCAGTTTATGTTCAACATTAATGGTATATATCGTCAATAAATGTTCATATATTCCAGTTGTGTCTGATAATCCTCGACAGAGTGCAGAGTGGGGAAGAAGGAAATAGTTTTATGAATTGGAATATGTTTTGGCAAGCCACATTGATAATTTGGCAAGCGTCACTTCACCTTGTACTGGAGTTTTCCGAGCTTGACCTCGCTCTGTTTGCTCTCAGCTTCGTCCGGCTCCTCGGCATTGTCCGTCAGTTCCTCCATGTCGGGCTGTACCTACATACATGAAAGTGGATTCCACGGGGGGCGAATAAAGATTAATTGATCTAGTGACTAGCCAAACAAAAATGGAACATAATAATGAAGAACCTTGTCCTTGTACGTTCCACCGAGGAGCTGTACGCTCTTCAGGTCCACAGCACCTTTCAGGCCCTTCTTGCCGTCCTTTGACCGACGCTTGCGGAAGCATCTTCTTATACAGCAGAAACAGATACCGAGGACTATTGCGCCGACAGCTGCAGGTCGAGAAAAATTACGTTTATTATGTTTATACTTAAATATTTAATAAAAATTACCAGGAAAAAGACGTAAAGATTACGTTTCGAAACGTAATCTGGGAGCGAAGTAAAATTCAATAAAAAGTGTCAATCGTCATGTAAATTCCACGATCTGTTCCGTAAAAATTACTCATCCGTCCGACGCCTCACGGCTAGCTATGAGTCACCGTGAGGGGGAGATTTTAACAACACGTTCCGTAATTTTTCCGGAACTTTTCGTAAAAATTCTTAAACATCCAAGAATTTTCATGTTCTGAGGCATAATAAGTCTTGAAGTTTCTGTTAGATTTTACAACTTCCAGAAAAATTACGTGACTTTTTCGTATTTTTTCGGTGACAGACCCGAAAATTTACTGAACTTTTCAGATTTATTCTCTTATATTCCTATAGAAATTCACTGAAAACGATTCTCGCTTGCGGATTACGTGAAATGTTCCGTAATTTTCCTTGAATATTTCTCTCCGTGTATGAAAAATTTCAATGGAAAAGCTAGCGAATTCGATAGAAAATTCTATGGGAATTCTACGGGGTTTCTATAGGATTTCTATCGGAATTCTATTGAAACATTCTAGTTGTTTTTTTACGCTGATTCCATTGGATATTCGATAAGAAAAAGTCAATGAATTTCGATTTTCTGTTTGAATTATTCCCTTGAGATCTTTTCTATAAGAATGCTTGCATCAATTTTCCAAGTTTTTTCCACTCGGATTTTGTAATGCAAAACAAAACACAATCCAGCGGAAAAAACTTGAAAAATTTGTGCCCAATAATTCAAATGGAAAAAATCTCAAGAGAAATATTCGAATTCTTCGAGAAGACTTTTTCAATAGAACTTCAATGGAAATCCTATGGAAACCCCATAGAATCCCTTGAGAATTCCAATAGATTTTCTAGCGAATTCGCTAGGTTTTCTATTGAATTTTTTCATATGTGGCATCTTGGAATTTCTCGTCAAGAAGAATTCTCAAAGTTTTAACTTCGGCATTCAAAATCTCAACCAGTGATCGGCATCAGTCATTTTTCCAGAAATATTAAGAGGATTATTTCCCCAAATAACCGAATTCATTCGTTTATCATTGGAACTTGAAAAATAATAAATAATTGAGAATCTAAATTTTTTCAATAACTATTAGGTAAATAATTGGAAATTTTCAAAAAATATTAGAGATTATCAAATAATCGTCATTCTTCCGAATTCGATTATTGATTGGTAAAATAATTCGGAATTCAATTATTTAATTGTTGATTAATTTAATAATTGAAAATTGTTGAGTTCTATTACTTGATGGAGTATTTATGAAATTAATGGTAATGATAATTTATGATTATGCCTATCTCTGATCTCAACCTGATTCTATGAGTCTCAAATTGAGACTTTTGAAATTATTAACTTAAGACGGTCATGATTTTTTGGGTGAATTTTTCATTTCGTTTTTAATAGTTTTGCGGATATTTGGTGTGAAGAATTACCTATGAAGATAGCCACTACTCCCCATGTTGGGATGCCTGTTGCAGCTGCTATCTCTTCACCAACATTTTCTATCTTTGTCGCGATATTCTTCGCTGTCGACTCTGTTGGAGCTTCCGAAACGCCTGCTGAAGGTGATTAAAATTCAAGCATCATTCATGGTTTTATAAATGAATGGAGATATTTTTTTTATGGTCGCAATTCAGGTTTTATTTAAATATATTATTTTTATTACGTGCAAGTATATAGAAACTTGCATGAGAATAAAATAAAATGAATATTTCTCGTAAAAATTTTCACCAATTCATGAATATTTATTTATAACTATGGAAATTGAATGAATGGAGATGCTTTTTTAATAACTGCCATTAAGGTTTTATCTCAACATATAATTGTTATATTTATGTACTTATAAAAATTATATATTCAGATTAAATTTATTAAAAAATGTTGATAATTCAGATTTTTTTATTTTAAAGAGTCTTTTAAAATGAAAGAAAAGGAATATTTCTCTGTAAATGTTCATTAATTTGAAGAACATTTATTTAAACCCACGGAAAGGATGAAGAATGTTTCAAAAATGTGATTCAATGCGAAACAAATTCAGACAAAATTATTCAACATTGAAAAAATTACCAGTAATAGACTCTTCGCTGGTTGTCACCGATTTCAATATTTCATTTGGCAATGTAGCAGGGATTTGAGAGCTGTTAACAGGGCGTGCCGCATTTTGACTCTCCGCTGTGAGCGGAATATCTCTTTTCACTGCCGGCATTTTCTGAAAGGAAAAAAATGTTGAACTCCTCAGGGTATATCCCCAGAAAACAGGTTTTTCTTACAGTTGCCCTCATGTTTTTCATAGATAATGTTTATCATATTCCCCAGCTGTTGAAAAAAATTCTAACTAGTTGTATTATACAGTTTAGGAGATAATAAATAATAAATTGCGGGCTTCTATGTCCGAACTAAATTTTTCCATCTTATGAGAAAACGGTTCTTACAATATTCTTAAAAAACAAATCCGTGGTAAATTGATAAATTCTGAATACGGTGAATTTTCTTGTAAAATTTCATAGTACACAGTTTCTACGATATTCAACTCTAAATATGGAAATTTCCCCTATCGAATACAAAAAACTATCGAATTCGTTAGAAAATTCTATTAAATTTCTATTAAACTTTCTATTAGTTTTTGGCTGATTCTGTTGACATGTTCAATAGAAAACATTCAATCGAAAAAGTCAACAGAATTCGATTTTCTATATAGCTTATTCTTTTCATATATTTTCTATAGAATTTGCTCGACTCATATTTTCCAAGTTTTTTTCATTCTATTTTTCTTTTCTTCTCATCAAGAAAGTCAAACGAAAAATCTTAGAGAATTTAAGCCGAGGAAATTCTATAGAAAATATCTCGATAGAATGAGTTATACAGAAAAAGTGAATTCTATTGACTGTTTCTACAGAATATTTTCTATTGGACATTTTAATAGAATCGGCCAAAAACTAATAGAACAGTTCAATAGAAATTCAATAGAATTTTCTAACGAATTCGATAGGTTTTTCTATTAAATTTTTCCGTCCGTGATCAATCTGAAATCATGTGAAATCGTTGAAATCATTGAAATCACGTGATTTAATTTCATGAAATCATTTCTTATTTGATTCACACAATCAATTAACAAATAATCTCTCATGTTATCAAAACAGTTATTGTTGCCTTCACAACTTTTTATTTCAGATGAGTGGAGTTCCCGAAAGTACTTAGGGGTATTCAAGTGGGTCAGCCTTTGAATTGAAATCAGCTTTCGAAATATTTCTGAACTTTGACGAACGAAAAAAATTCATAGAAAAACCTAGCCAACTCGGCTGGAAAATTCTATTGCATTTCTATTGAATTCTCTATTAGTTTTTGAGTGATACTATTGACAAATTCTACAGCTCATCTGCGCGTTTTTTAAAAGAAACAAATATAAATAAAAAAAATACTATAATTCAGTAGCGAAGTCAAAAAACGGTTTAAGTCGAGTTGTCTCCCAGTTCAGTTTTTGAGGAATATTTCCGAATCTAAGGGAAACAGTGAAATTTTCATAATTACATTTATTGTAGCTCTCAATCGGCTCTACAAAAAAGGTTATAACAAAAATTTTCCTATCTCCCTTAGATTCCGAGATATTCATTGAAAACTGGTCAATAATCGAAATTGACTTGAATCGTTTTACCACTTCGCTACTGAATTGTTTTTAACTGTGAAAAAATTAATATACTTCTGTAAAATATACATGTATATACATAAAATATATATACAAGTAAAATAGAAACGAAGAAGAAGATGAAGAGGATTAGGACGATTCCGAATAAATTATTCAACAATTAATTTTCCATTGTGAAAAACTTTGTTCACACCATTCGTTTTTCCTGCATTATTATTGAGATAAAAATTAATGAAAGCGAGAAACGGCAAGATTTTACTAATCTCGCACCCACGGAAAACAATACGCGCGCGAAGCGCGCGCCCTGTTCTGGTTTTTATAAAATTCCATAAGAATTCAATAGAATTTCTCAGAGAAAGCGCTAGGTTTTTCCGCTAAATTTTTTTATACGCACATGTACGTCAAATTGAGAGAGAATTACTTGACGCAATTGTTACTAGTGTTGGAGTTGTTTGTGCAGCCACGCGTGATCAGTAGCTTCTGTCCAGCCATTGGAGTCACAATAGAAAATATAAATAGAACGTCTGAATTGTCTCTCCATACTGAACAAACAAACAAATATTAATTCATTACGAAATCACGTTTGCGTCCAGCATTCGCGAAACTGATTGAAATTTCCACTGATTAAACTCTTTTATCGCAGAACACACAATGCTCTATAAATTCGTCACGGAGATGAGTGAAGGATACGAGTGCACAATAGTCGAGCCCGGACTTTGCGCACCAACTGAAGTTACTGGCAACTGGTCTGTGTTATAAAGAGTGGAAAAAAAATTTATTGACATGCTGAACTTGAGGCGAGCACATACGTATAGCATTTGAACGACCTTGGAGGAACGTATGTTGATTTCATAGGCTACATTCGGTGGTCGGGACACTATTAAATAAATATCTTTTTAATTGTTGAACAAAGAAAATATTTTGGTCAATGAATCTTTGAAAATACGATTTGAGGATTGAGATGACATCACACGCACCGAAACATTTAGTAGAAAAACGTAGCGACTTCGCCAGATAATTCTATTGGATTTCTGGTAAAGTTCAAAAAGAAATTTTTTTTTTAATCTTTAAAGGAATTTGTTGCGAGCAAACTCGCAACAGGCCATTGCCCGAGGGACTTCAGCCAGTGAATACATTTTTCATATGATTTCTTTTTCAAACTGAATATATAATATTAATTGAATACGTTGATATATGAGTATTTTTTTTTTTTTTTTTTTTTGAACAGTAGATAATGATTGATAGAGGGTTATAAGAAATATTTTATAGAAAATGTCAAGAGAGTTAGATTTTTCTGTGCAACTTATTCTGTTCAGATATTTTCTATAGACTTTCCTCGAGTCAAATTTTTTCAGGGTTTTCATTCTATTTTTCTTTTCTTTTGAAATTAATGTTGTTTGAATGTTGTTCTTATGAATTGAATGTTGTTTTCTCGAATGAAGTCAATGTTGAAATTGAGCTTTCCGTACATCGCATTGAACGAAATTTGTGATATCCAAGTTTGTGTTGAATTGCCGTAATCGGTGATTCTGTCATTGTAAACTAATGCGATTTTTTTTAGTCAAGAAATGTAAACTTCTTTCAACTCAACGACATCTTACTACAATCTCGAAGCTTTTTCCGCGTAACAATATTCATCCTGATTCGACCTACGAAAGGCTCACTTCAATTATAATTTATTTGTTATTGCACGTTATTTTGTACCACATGATCGTGTTGATTGAGATAACAACGTATTTAGTCATGAGAATAATTTTTATTTTTGAGTAAACCAACGAATTTCTGGAGTTGGCAAACTTCTGGCTAGAAAGAAATCAAATACTCTCATTCTAGAGAAGTTCGATTTCTCCCAATCAAATGTATCTCGAGAAGAGATAATTGGTATTCACTATAAAATCATGTCTATTTGAAAATTAATAACCAAATGATGGTTGAAATAAAATTCTCTTGATAAAATTATTTTTTCTGTCAGCGTAGATGTAAAACAAAGAAAAACTTTTGTGGGATCAACGAAATGAAGAATAGAAAATTGTTTCTCGATTTATTTTTATATCATTAGATTTAGTAAATGAAATGGCATCGAATACAAATAGTCAGGACGCTTGACTGTTATTTTGATCGAGTAAATACGTCGATACATGGAAAAATAAATTTAATAAAGTCATTGAGATGCGTGGTGGACAGCAGCCAGTAGCTTCATCCACGTCAGTGACATTATCGAGCCCCGGCGATTGCGTGGGACGAGGATGTGAATGGCGAAACGCCATGAACGGAAAAATCCGGGATAAGGCCGTAAGAAGATTAGAGGACTGAGCTGGAAGTCTGTCGGCTGGGGGAAAAAAGAGTGTCGTAGAATTGCCATTTTTGAAGATAAATATCGGAGTTTATTGAGCATTTCCAATTTCATTGAAAAGTGAAGAATATGCCACTGGGGTTTTTTTATTGAAAATAATTTCCTTTGAATAATTGAATTGAAATTTACCGATCACACTGATTTTTCTATCAAATTGTGAATTCTTGATGACGAGTCTTCGACGTGTCGGTGGGAATATCAAATTTTTAATAATGCAGGATGAAGTTAATTCAATATTTATTGGAGAAGAGATTTCAAATTCTGCTCATTCACGTAATTATTCTATCGATTTCTGAGAGCATTTGGAATATTTTAATGTTTCATCAATGAAAGTGTTTATTGATCGGCGAATAGATTTTTTATGTCGATTTTAACATGATAAATATAGATTTCCTTGGGTTATCCTCATTCAAATTGTGAATTTCTCTGCTTTATTTTTATTTATATTTAAAGATACTCTTTGTGTCCTCCATATCACAGAAAATTTAAGAATGCGTTTACCTTATTTTTTTCATTTCTGTTAATTTCCTCGGACTCATTAAATTGAAATTTACAATTCCTATTTTTTTTCATGAAATTGTGAATTTTTGATGACGAAAGTCTTCGAAATGTCAGTGGGAATATCAAATTTTTGATAATGCAGGATGAATTTAATTCAATATTTATTGGAGAAGAGATTTCAAATACTGCTCATTCACGTAATTATTCTATCGATTTCTGAGAGCGTTTGGAATATTTTAATGTTTCATCAATGAAAGTGTTTATTGATCGGCGAATAGATATTTTATATATAGATTTAAATATAGATTTCCTTGGGTTATCCTCATTCAAATTGTGAATTTCTCTGCTTTATTTTTATTTATATTTAAAGATACTCTTTGTGTCCTCCATATCACAGAAAATTTAAGAATGCGTTTACCTTATTTTTTTCATTTCTGTTAATTTCCTCGGACTCATTAAATTGAAATTTACAATTCCTATTTTTTTTCATGAAATTGTGAATTTTTGATGACGAAAGTCTTCGAAATGTCAGTGGAAATATCAAATTTTTGATAATGCAGGATGAATTTAATTCAATATTTATTGGAGAAGAGATTTCAAATAGTGCTCATTCACGTAATTATTCTATCGATTTCTGAGAGCGTTTGGAATATTTTAATGTTTCACCAATGAAAGTGTTTATTAATCGGCGAATAGATATTTTATGTCGATTTTAAAATGATAAATATAGATTTCCTTGGGTTATCCTCATTCAGATTGTGAATTTCTCTGCTTTATTTTCATTTATATTTAACGATACTCTTTGTATCCTCCACATCATAGAAAATTTAAGAATGCGTTTACCATATTTTTTTTATTTCTGTTAATTTCCTTGGACTCATTAAATTGAAATGTACAATTCCTATTTTTTTCATGAAATTGTGAATTTTTGATGACGAAAGTCTTCGAAATGTCACTGGAAATATCAAATTTTTAATAATATAGGATGAATTAAATTCAATATGAAATTGCGTGAAAAAAAATCATGATTATTTAGCGTCATTCAAATTACATTTTGAACAGAATTATCATCTTTTTAAACATTCGCTGTTTATAAATAAATAATTGAAATTATTTAAACTTTTGAAAATCTCATTTTTTAGGCATAAAATCGATTTCTGCTAAAATTTTCAATTTGAATAAATTTGTTTCGATCTTCCATAACTGATTTTTATGGTGGAAAATTGATTGTTCATAAATTTTGATAGCAAATGCTCATAATTTTAAAAAATTGTAGTTTTTAATAATGATTTCATCAATCTTCCTCCCAAAGTAAACTCTCTAATTTTTGTTTCAGGTTTTTAAAATGTTTTCTAACGGTTCAATATCGAGATAGAAATTCAGCCCTGCAAAGTTTAAATAATAATTTATATTGTAATGAATTGGGCAGTAAAATACAGAGAAGGGGCGGTTTATTTATTAAATCACAAAATAAGTTTCCGAATATCGAAATTGACGTGTTTCGAAACCAAGAATAATAATAATAATATACCAGAAACAAAACACACACACGCACATTCAGAGAAGAGGGAAGAGGATCGACGAATCAAACATTCGATTCAATATTCGATTCGTTACAACATTTTATTTAAATAATAAAAGCATTGTAAAATATCCGGAAACTCAGGCTCAAATGGAGCTCAAAGTAGAGAAGAATTTCACTGGAGAAAAAATAGTCAAAGTACTTGGATATTCTTAACATAACAAATGTACATTTCCGCGGATTATCCTCACTCGGATTCTGAATTTTTCCGGTTTATTCACATTTATATGTGAAGACCCTCTTTGTTGCCTCGATATTTATACGATCTTATCTCACTTCTTCGCCTCTGAACGACCTTTTCCGCTCTCCATTCATATTTTTAGATTTCTTCATGGAGGATAAGAGTCAAACCAGGTAAAATGTCAGATGCGCCGCGAGATCAATATCGAAGATTGATAAAAGCGTTCGAAGGCATTAGCATACGCTGATTTAAATTTATGAAGGGGGCTCCAATGGTGTTCGATCCGGGCTGGAGGAAATCAGGAATTGTGGTTAATAGGGTAGGTTCCGGTGGGTACATGAAGCTGTGAGGGCTCTTGGGGGCGTGATGTATTGAGCGGGTTGAAGGGTATTAGTTTTTTCACTTCAGAGTCTTGTCCTAGATATTGGAATCGAGAATTTCATAGAGCGGGAATTCATAGTGGAGTTGAACTCCAGGTTCACCCAGCCAACAATTTTCATTGATCGTCTTCACTAATCTAATCTAAAAGCCAAAAAATTCCAGAGAAAAACCTAGTGAATTCGAAACGCGCAGAAAAATTTACACGAAAATTACGTTTTTCTAAGCGTAATTCACGGTTTGCTAAACCACATTTGACCCTAAGTTTCCGGAGATTTTACAATAGTTTTATTATTTAAAGTTTGCAGGTCTGAATTTAAATCTCGATATGGGACCATTAGAAGACATTTTAGAAATCTGGAAACAAAAATTAGGAAGTTTACTTTTGGAGGAAGATTGATGAAATAATTAAAAAATTGCAATTTTTGAAAATAACGAGCATTTTTTGTAAATAACTTATAAACAATCGATTTCCCATCATAAAAATCATTTGTTCGAAATCGTAATAAATTTATTCATATTCATAATTTTACCAAAAACCTATAAAAAATAAAGTTTCCAAAAGTTTAAACAATTTTAATTATTTATTTATAAACAACGAATGTTCAAAAAAATAATAATTCTGTGCAAAAGCTAATTTGAATGGCGCTGAATATTCATGATTTTTATTTAAATTTTTCTCACGCAATTTAATTGACAAATTCGATGATTGAAAATTGTTGAATCTATAGTGCAGTCTGTACCCAACTGTAAAACATACTTGAAAATCCTTAAGTTTAATTATGCGTAATTTAGGAAAAAAATCATACTTTACGTTTGAAATAAAAATTTTTTCTTCATCGTTAATTACGTAAGTTACGTTTATGTAACTTTAATTTACGAATACGAAATCATAAATTACGTTTATGTAATCGTAATGTACACCGATATTGAGCGTAAAATACGTTTCAGAGAGCGTAAAAAATGACTTTTATAGAGCGTTAAACGACTTTTTACACGTAATTTACTTTCAATTTTTTTGTGTGTACTAAACTAGAGATAGAAAGTTCAACAGAAATCCAAAAAAATTGTGTCGCGACACTTAATCAAATAGAATTCGAAAAATCAAATTCTATTTCACTATCAACTTTTTCTATAGAAAATTCAATAAAAATCCAATAGAATTGTCCAGCGACAATTTAATTAAATTTATTGAAACAGAAAGTTCCATTGAAATCCAACACAATTGTCTCGCGAATTCGCTAGGTTTTCCTACGCCCACAAAAATGGGTTATTTGAATTGAATAAATTCTATTTGCATCAAATAAATCCTCTATTAGAATTACGAAATAAACGATTCATTTAATTCAAATAAAGTTTATTCGATTCACAGAAACCATTTGTCTGCGTGTACGAAATTTTTTCGTGCGTGAAAATCGAAAATGCACACTCGTCTGACCAGAACCGAGGATCATCCACTCAATTCCTTCGGACAACACGACTTCATTCATACCCCACACCCATACACATACGGCTCCACGCCATAGGATACCCCTTGTATTGAAAGAAGAAACCCATGCAACCGTGTGCGTAAACTCGAGTGGTGCGTGCGCAGGCTCTGGTGAATGAAGAAGATCAGAATCTGAGATCTCGCATATTGTAGGGGTTCCAATATCGACGTCATGTCTGACGATTCCACCTGTTCTGATGTCGAGACTTTCTCGATAGCATTTTTCACATCAAATCAAAAATTGTCTAATCGACGCGTTCAAATTTTTTTTTCGACTTTATGGGCTGAAATTTCTGGAAAATTTTTATCACGTTATGGTTTCACTGAAATTTCAAGGAAGTTTGCCGTGGGATTTCCAAAATTTTATCGCAAAATCGATGGGAACAGTGAATCAGGAATTGAAATTTTTAATGAAATTCATAAAAAATTATGAACTTTTTTAAATTTTTGGTTGAACTTTGCGATAGATTTTTCGGAATTTTTCATTATAATACTAATTTATTTTATTGTCTTCTTTCCAATTTTTCTTTGCGGTTAGATTAAATTAAATTTATTGGATTCTATTCCCATTGTAGTATACAAATTGTGGGAACAGTTTTTCTCATTTTCAAATGAGTAGATATTTATGATAAATAATAAGGAGAGTATTGATACTTTTTGTTGGGATAATGATCGATTCGCAAGAAAAAAAAAATTATGATTTTTGTCTCCGGAAAGTTTTAAAATTAATATATTTTTTCAAATAATGAAAGAATACCCATGAATTCTGTAGTGAATTGATAAACTAGGATAAGTGCATTTCAACTGAGGACAGTTATCAAGCGATATCTCGTAAATAAAAACAGATATCGAAATTTTTATTAGAGCCTTTTTTGTAGAGGGAGATGTGGGCTACAAAAAAGTTTCTAACAAAAATTTCGATATCTGTTTTTATTTACGAGATATCGCTTGATAATTGTCCTCAGTTGAAATGCACTTATCCTAGTTTACCAATTCACTACAGAATTTAATTTCTATCCTCACATTTTGATAGAATACATAAAAAAATAGCAAAGAATAAAAATCAGAGATGAAAAATTTCATCGGATTAATATAATGTAATCAGTGGAATTGCAAGAAATTTCGTCATGGAAAATTCAAAATTTTCTGGAAAAATCAATGTAAAGTGTAAAATTCTATTCAATTATTGTCTGAAAATCAATAAAAATAATGATAATTCAGAGAAATATATTCTTGAAGTTTCAGTAAAAACAGAAATTTTATCATTTTCCTCTATGAATGCAGTTTAATAGCAGACTCATAACAATTACCAGACAATTCCCCATGGACATTCACTTTTGACTATTTCTAACAGCGAGACATATTAATCGATAATAAAAATTTCTAGAGGAGAATCGAGCAAAATGGGACGTTTCATGATCTTCTCTATTAGTCAATATCTTCATTTACAACTGAAGATATTGACAATTAGAAAATTAGAAAAATCTCAACACGTCCCATTTTGCCCGACCCTCCCCTATATGAATTGAAAATTTTAATTTAGGATTAAAATTAATGCACGAAGTGAATAACGTATGCGTAGTGAAGCGAGTTATCTCACGACATTGTTGGGGTTCTACCATTGACGTCATGCCCAACAATTCCCCCGTCCTGATGTCAAGAATGCTTCAATACTATTTCACCATTAATTAAAAATTATAATTACATGGTGAAACAAGAAGGGGGTGGAGTCTATCCGACTGAAGACATCTGACCGTTACTTTTTGCGTTGAATATCAACTTTCTATTTCAATTTAGACTTTTCTTAGACTTTAGACTTTTGAATTTAGACTTGTTCTTTTTTTCTACCAATTTCATTTCAATTCCGA
The DNA here is from genome assembly GCF_001412515.2 of Diachasma alloeum. Lineage (NCBI taxonomy): Eukaryota > Metazoa > Arthropoda > Insecta > Hymenoptera > Braconidae > Diachasma > Diachasma alloeum. The sequence goes on from NW_021680410.1 coordinate 1,865,271, forward strand.
AAAATTTTTCTTCTCGCAATATCTCGAAAACTACTGCATCAAAGGAACATTTTTGGCGTCAAAATATTCCCTCCAGATAGATAGATAGAAGTAATTTATTATTTCTCTGAGATACAAAAATCCCCTAAGGGAAAACCAATAAACAAAATTAGATCCAATGAGAAGAACAGGTGAATTATATGAATTATATACAGTTATAATAATTTTGTTGCTTTGTGTTTTTATGATATCTATCGAATCGGAGCATAATATGCCTAGCTAACTATTGCGAGATGCCCAGTAATTGACATTTTTCATTTTTGTGATAAAATTGATTTGAGCACGATAACGCTTGAAAAAATTAAGATCGGAAGTTGAAATTTGGGAGGATTCTAGCTCTTACTATATTACAGGCTGGGATTTCAGATGGGCGAAATCGAATGAGTAGTTTTAAAGATATTCAATTTTTTGTATAAAACTATTTTATAAAACTATATTGTTCAATATCTCAAAAATTATTCATCCGATTTCAATTTTTTTTCGAAATATTCGTCTTGATGTGTCCTACCTAGTTCTTTCAAAATATATATACCCGTTCCTACAAAGTTTACGAGATATTGGTGTTCTTCTATTTTTATTGTCTGAAAGTTGCTTTGACGTTCCATTACATGAGTGAAGGATGTGGTAAAGTTCCAAAATGTTGAGGACTAGTTAGTATCATCGAGTTGCACTCCTGTGTAAAATTTCAGATTGATCGATTCAATACTTTTTGAAATAGAGCAGTTGATGTCAAAAACGTTTATCGCATAAAATGCCATATCGTTGTTCTATCACTGTTTTTCACATGGAAACATTTCTTGAAAATGGGGTCGTGTAGATATGCCTATCCCACTGGATAAAGCCGAAATTTAATTCTCAATTTTAGAAGGTTAAACGTTTCAGGAAACGTTTTCGATAAAAATTTCCACTTTTAAATTGAAAAATGAAATTTCTGCGGATCCATTCGGAAGCTTACTACCAATGGAATTGGTAGAAATAAAAAATGAAAAAGACGAGTAACGCATCAAGTAACGGGCACATGCCTTCTGACAGAAAGGCTCATCCCCTGCTTGTTTAAGCAGCTCAAGCTAAACGTAACATCACTGACAAAAATTAACGGTCAACTGATACGAATTGAAACGTCATACGAATCACTTCTGTGCAACTCCTCGCCCCTCAAAGCCCTCAAAGAACTTCATCCGGAATGAAAGCTCCCAATGAAATCCAATTGCGAGAAACTTTTCGGTTTTTCTCAACTAATTCCACTCGATAAATCAGTAAGGGGCAATTTAACCACCGGTTCTGTGCAATTACGACGATAGCCCTAATGAACCAGCGTGAAAGTTACGGCTCTGGGGACCGCCGGGGGTCCATTGTGACCAACAAACCAGCGTCCAATCGATACTGATGAAGTCAATTCGCTTGGCAATAAAATAATTCAGTTTCGGGAAAGTGAAAAATGATCGAATTACCCACACGTTACACCCGATAACTTCGTTTATTAAGACTCGAATTTCGAATTATGTATGGGTGTTCTGTTCTCCAGTAGCTGTCGACATAAATTGTTCTGGGATATCCACGCGTGGGATGACTACTGGGTTCGCATTTTAATTTTATTGAGAATGTCTCACGTATTTCACGAAAAAGTGTGGCATGGTTGCTTCACATTTTCGTGAAATTCGTCAGATATTAATCTCAATACCGATCACATTGCAAATTACTATACGGAAGAAAAAATTTTATAGAAAAACCTGGCGAATTCGCTAGAAAATGTTATTGAAGTTTTTTCTTGATGTTTTCTCTGTTGACAAATTCTATTTATCTGGGCGTTTTTGTTTAATAGAAATGTTCAATGGAAAACATTCTACAGGAAAAATCAATTAAAATTTTTTATAGAGTTAGATTTGTCTATAGAACTTACGTTATCGAGAAATTTTCTACAAAAATTTCTCGGCTTTAATTTTTTAATTGTGAGTTTTTTATTTGATGTTTTTAAATGAAAAATTAGAAAAATAGAGTGGAACAAACTTGGGAAATTCATGTCGAGAAATTTCTGTAGCAAAAGTTCTATAGAAAGACGAAATTCTGCTGATGTTTTTGTACGAAAGTTTCTATCGAACATTTTCTATAAAAAAACGCGTAATAAAGCTCTAGAATTTTTTAATCAAATCGCGAAAAAAATGAGAATTCGCTAGAAAATTCTATTGATATTTTTAGCTGACTATTAAAAAACTGAATGGCTTATCTGTGCATTTTTGTTCAATAGAAATGTTCAATGGGAGATATTCTACAGAAAAAATCAATAGATCAATCAATTTTATTTTTTTTATAGAACTTATTCTATTGAGATACTTTCTATAGCAAAAGTTGGATAGAAAGACGAAATTCTGCTGACGTTTTCTATCCAAAGTTTCTATCGCATATTTTCTACAAAAAATAGCGCAATAAAGTTGGAGAATTCTTCAATAAAATCGCCGAAAAATAAACAGAATTGTTAACAGAAGTTCAGTAGCCATCCAATAGAATTTTCTCTCGAATTCACTAGATTTTCTATGGAATGTTTTCACGCGTGTAAATATGCGGAAGACAAATATTCACGTTTGCCTCTGGATCAATAAAGCTCAACGGCAGAGTAATTTCGCGACTGGTAATTTGAGTTTCCATTCATTCTCGCATTCACGAGAGACATTTCAATAAAAGGAAACATTTTTCCATGAGAACAATCTGCTCTCCACGGAGAATACGCTCGTGGCTCTTCATTCCTGAGGGTAGAATCGTGACATGTGGAGCGGATGGGACCACTCGAGTGGAGGAAACCTCATCTCGACTCCGGCGAAAAAAGATAGGCTTTTGGGAGATCTGATTATGGCGGCTATGGGGTCTATTGACTGCCCTACATATGACGCCGAAGGGTCTCCGCTAATATTCTCATTTCCACTTTACGAAAAAATCGATTGCAGTTCATTTATTGACTCTCGTTCTCGCGGAGAATTCTCACCTCATAAAGACAATTCCAAGTTTTGCATATGATTCAACTAAATAAAATTAACTACTTCCTTTAATTACATCGATGATAAATCAAGACATGAATTTTTTCTGAATGAAATATAGCAGAGAATGTAAAACTAATCCAATAATCGGGGATGCTCGGGAGGAAATTACCTATCAATTAAAAGAAAACTGACAAAACCGAATGAATATTTCGGAAAAGAACAAAATGATCATTTTTCGTTTTTTAAAAATGTTCAAAAATTAGAAAACAAATCATCGGTTGAGCTCAATTCAGGTTCGTATCAAAGGGGAGAAGAATTGTTATTTTTATGCTGAAATCTACATCATTTTACTGACAATATCAATCCTCACATTTGCCTCTGGATCAATAAAGCTCAACGGTACAGTAATTTCGCGACTGGTAATTTGAGTTTCCATTCATCCTCGCATTCGCGAGAGACGCTTCAATAAAAGAAAACATTTCTCCATGACAACAATTTGCTCTCCTGTTCTTCATTCCTGAGGGCAGAATCATGGCATGTGGAGAGGATGGGACCACTCGAGTGGAGGAAACCTCATCTAGACTCCGGCGAAAAAAGATTGGCTTTTTGGGAGATCTGATTATGGCGGCTATGGGGTCTATTGACTGCCCTACATATGACGCCGAAGGGTCTCCGCTAATATTCTCATTTCCACTTTACGAAAAAATCGATTGCAGTTCATTTATTGACTCTCGTTCTCGCGGAGAATTTTCACCTCATAAAGACAATTCCAAGTTTTGCATATGATTCGACTAAATAAAATTAACTACTTCCTTCAATTGCATCGATAATAACTCCAGGCATGAATTTTTTTCTGGATGAAATATGCCAGGGATATAATGAAAAATACTCGTGAGGGGACTATCTGTCAATTTAAAAAAAAAAACCGACAAAACGGAATCAATATTCCAGAAAAAGACAGGCTGAGGCGAAATGGCCCCTTTAAACATTTCTAAAATGTTAAAAATTTGAGCTCAACTCAGTTAATTAAAAAAAACCGACAAAACCAAATCAATAACCTTCTCTAAAACATTAAAAAAAATTGTGAAAAACTCGTTAATTTTCCTCGTCTCAGGCTCATCACGACCGGAAAAAAATTTAAAAAAATTCTACAATTTCACCCCCAATTCGATAATTCCTTAAAATAAAAACCGCAAGTGTCCATGTTGCCCCACTCACCCCGCTGCCCCGGAAGCATTCCCGACGACCCTAAACCCAACCATATTTCACTCCAAAGCTAATCAATAAGATTTTCTCGCGAGTCCCGCGTAACAAAGTGCCCACGAACTTCGACAGAACAATTCATTAAACAACCACAAGCTCAGCGTGGATTCAGCTCAATAGACCTCCCCCAAAATCACGTAACAGTCGATTCTGCCCCATCCCGCTGGACGACAAGTGCCGAAGAAAAATGAAGGACGTCACCCCACCCTCTGCTCGATTATCCCAAAAAACACAGCAAATTACTTACGTACAAGCTCGATGCACTATCTCTCGAGCAATTTCCTGGAATGTATTTTCCTCACTGTTGAAGCAATAATGTCGGACCACTCACGACGGTACGTAAAATATCGAGTACTATATTAGAGGTTTCACGCCGTATTTACGTCACAAGACGCCAACAGCCCCGATCTACTGAAAATTCACAACAAACTACCCCTCGTTTTATTCTCCAAAGGACAGCTGAATCCTACCACATTGTCGATGCTAATTGATTGTATTAAATTTGTAAAGTATCCACCGAGTCCAAGCACGAAAACTCCTCTTGCACACTCGGTGAAGGGGTCAGAGTTGCCAGCGCGGTGGGGGTGGGAGAGGGTGTTGCGAGTGCGCCTGAGCTGGAATATGGCGGACGTTTTCGATGGAAAATGAGAGGGAGAGGATCGATAAACGTCCCCCTTCATATACGTTATGTTCGTTCTATCTTGGTGGCTCGCCAGAGGGCGAAACACCGGTGGCCGCCACATCCACGGCCGGTTTTTAAGGGCGCGGGGCGGGGAGGATCCGGCATTCGAGGGATATGGAGCTTTTTCGCCCTTTTGAGCTTCTATAGGGGTGGGAACGGCGTTGATTCACCGCGTCACTGGCAACTCAGTCGCGCGGCGTAACCACACGGAATAACGGAGAGGCTGAACGCGACCCCACGGACACTGTCCTTGACACTACAATGAGGAGATTGTTGGAGAGGAGGACAATAAAGGGATGGAGGAGACTTTTTGCTGGGGGGGGGATATTGATGGGCGGTGGATGGAATTAAAATGGTTGAGATTAGTGCGATTTTTAAGGACTTGGTGGGATGAGGTAAACGAAATCGAAATACGGAATTGAAGATATTTTATCTTTCTGTGTTGTAAAAATCCAAATCGACTTCTGGTGATGAAAAATTGGTAATGGAAAGTAAGACTCCGAACTTGAGGGTTGCAAGGGTCATAAGGGTCAGAATAAGGGTTGTGAGGGTCAATATAAGGGCCACGAGGGTCGGGAGGGTTGGATTAAGGGGTAGAATAAGGGCCACAAGGGTTTGATTAAGGGTTATGTGGGTGAGATTAAGGGTCGCAAGATGAGGGATCGTAAGGGTCTGAATAAGGGACATGGGACAAGCGTCAGAAACTAAAGGTTACTAGGGTCAAANGGGGGGGGGGGGGGGATATTGATGGGCGGTGGATGGAATTAAAATGGTTGAGATTAGTGCGATTTTTAAGGACTTGGTGGGATGAGGTAAACGAAATCGAAATACGGAATTGAAGATATTTTATCTTTCTGTGTTGTAAAAATCCAAATCGACTTCTGGTGATGAAAAATTGGTAATGGAAAGTAAGACTCCGAACTTGAGGGTTGCAAGGGTCATAAGGGTCAGAATAAGGGTTGTGAGGGTCAATATAAGGGCCACGAGGGTCGGGAGGGTTGGATTAAGGGGTAGAATAAGGGCCACAAGGGTTTGATTAAGGGTTATGTGGGTGAGATTAAGGGTCGCAAGATGAGGGATCGTAAGGGTCTGAATAAGGGACATGGGACAAGCGTCAGAAACTAAAGGTTACTAGGGTCAAAATAGGGGCCACCAGGGTCAATATAAGGTTCACAAGAATCAGATTAAGGGTTGCAAGATTAAGGATCACAAGGGTCAGAGTAAGGGTCTAAATAAGGGACATGAGATCAACAATTATATGTTCGCATTTTTAAAACAGTGTCCATCACTCTTTAAATGGTTTTGTTTTCATTACAGATTCATAAATGTTCGCTACGAGGAACGCATTTAGTGTGCAAAACGTTGGCGATTAATTTTTATGTGAGGGTTTCCTTTCTGTAATCTCCACAATTTAAATTAGTTTAGTGCAATCATAACTCGCAATAGGGCCTGGAGAAGACTTCAATTTTCATATAAATGACAGCGCTTCTAGAATAATAATTTATTCAATGACTTTCATTTGCGTAGCAAAGGAATCATCGTTTAAATCAAATAATCTTTATTTGATTCAGACAAACAGTTTCGTGAGGACAAGCAAATAAATGACAATAACATGTCATCAGACGTCAATTTGTTCGTCCCGACACAAATGAATTTTTAATTGTCAGCTAGGGATCGGCGGTCGCTTAGCAGCTGTCATTATCGATTTAATAATCGATAATAATATTCTGCCACTTATTGTGTTCGAGTTGAACGACACTCCGGACATATCCGTTTTTCTGTCGGTCTTTTAAATTTCATCGAGCCTCCATTAAACTTGATATCAATTTTTTATTGCGTTTTATTCATTAATCATGGAGGAATTCATCGATCACGTGGATTCTTCAAAGTGCGAGGCGAAATCCCCGATTAAATCTCACGTTGATCGACCCATTTTGGACAGCTCATTGCCCTACGTAAGTCAAACTCTCGTGTTTACTTTCCAGAAAATAAAATTATCTCGTTCCAATCTGGTCATAATTATGGTGAGCGCTATTTCATTGTAGATCCCTGTGTATAGCCATCTGATTACCCACGATCTGGTACCAGTTGAGCGACCGGCAACGCCGCTAGTCATTAAAATGTTGAGATCTGAGAATAGGTGATCGTAATACAAATGATACAAAATTTTTCATTAATGGAAAAAATTTGCATTTGCATTTGCATGTTTAACGCTAGACTGGACATTAATTTTCTCTTTTTAGGATTGAAACACCCGTCAGGAAGTCCTCGGAATCAAAATCCTCGAGCCGACTGGGCAAACGTCACTCGCCAATGCGCAGATAATTAAATGATCCAAAAATCACGTGAAAAATTACTGTGCAATCTAGATGGTCTCAATACTTTGTGTTCCACAAATTTTTATCTCAAATGAAGGACAAAAAAGTGAGGCAGAGAATAAATTTCACCCCTTCTAATATAATTGTTAGTTTTTGTTCGAAAAAATCCAAAAAAAGACGGATCAGCTCGATTGTATTTTGGACGCCCGGACATAAAAAATTGGAAATTTCGGATTTGGCGAATACAGCGCGTCCAATCGGTAGCAAAATGTGAGACAAAGGATAAATATTTCTCTTCGTAATATAATTGTGTTATTGATAAAAATAAATACAAGGAAGACGGATTAATTCTACTACATAGTTATTGAAGCTATTGGCAAATTTTTAAAGAATGTGATGTGAAAATCTAATTAATATGTTCCAGTTACTGATACATATTATACATTTACACATACTATATTCAATTTTTAGCTAATAAACCTTGTAGAAATGTTTCTAATGCTGAATAAAAATTCCGTTAATTTTATTTTCCCTGTATTTCTCTCCTTCTATTCTATTTTCGTTGCTCACCGATATATAAATTACGGACAAGAGCTTTTAATAGAAACTACGAGAATATTACATACAGTATTTCAAAAATAGTAATTCCATCAGTTTTTTAAATAACATAATCAATACTGCGGAGGAGATGTTGATGGCGCCACTGGATGGATCAATCGAGTGAAGTAAAATGTAAATGATGTGGAGGTTGAAGTGTCAAACCCATGAATATTCCGTATAGAATATCCTAACAGTCATGATCTTGCATTTTCTCATGATCTAATGAATCATTTCCCGAGTTCAACTTTTCGATCCTCAATTTTTAAACCTCGCGCTGCGATCTGCGCGCATGCGTCGACAAATCACGTGATCGACGTAATTTTAGCGCGGTAAAATAGAATATTCACTCAACAATTGCTAACAATTAACACAATTCAATATTTTTTACCGTGAAATAAAGTCTGAAATTCATTCATTGATGATTTTTTTTGGTTTTAGTCATTCAATTTTGATGCATTCAAAATTAATGACTTATTAATGACGATCTACGTGCTGCATTGAGGATATGGAGCGTCATAACCAATCACGGATGACTCCAGGGTCAACAACACACGTATGACGCGGTTTTGGGCTCCCCATGAACTTCGATAACAGATAATAGAGTACGTGCGCTAAAAATTAACCGATCCGGTCTCCACATGTTCAGTGATTGACTATCAGAGTCTCAATAGAATAGCCTATTTGCCACCATGCAGCTGATATCCAAGGCAGCCAAGGTATTCCAAGATATTTCAGTAAAAAAAATAGTCATTTGTTCCTTGAAATCTTTGAATTCTTTTCATAATGAAATTAATGAATGAATTATTTCAGACGTGTTTGGGGAGATGCAGGTCCTACAGTACTAGGGCCAATCTTAATGAGGTTGTCATTGTTAGTGCCACCAGGACACCCATTGGATCATTCCTCGGATCATTATCATCATTATCAGCTACTAAATTAGGAGCTGTTGCCATTCAGGTAACAAATAATCTATAGCTAATAAATGTTATTCTTATTATATATAAATATTATGTAGTAATTATATATTAATATTAATATTAATAATAATAATAATAACAACAACAATAAGAATAATATATTATTATTATTATTATTATTAATTATCATAATAATATCACTATTATTATTGTCATATATAATAATATTTAATATATTGTTTCAACATTATTTTCAATATTTTATATTAATAGTGATATCAATATTATTAACAATGGCTAGTATTGCTAATAGCTGATTGAATCGTTGATGAGACAAATTTTTGACACATGTACATGTGTTCCTTTCTTCAATCAAATGAGATTGTGCTGTTCACTGTTGATTTATGTTTTAGGGGGCTATTGAACGTGCTGGCATCGCCAAAGACAAAATCAATGAAGTTTATATGGGAAATGTCTGTCAAGCAGGATTGGGACAGGCACCGGCCAGACAATCAACAATATTTGCTGGTAATTTCATCTAGTTTTTGAAAAAAAATTTTAACAGTGTAATTATAAAAGAATAATTTCTTCTAAAGAATTATTCACTTCGGAGACATCATATCATTTATTTCTTCGCTCTTCCTGAATTTTTATTTCGATTCTTGTTAAAGTTCGAAACATAATATTCTTTGAATTTATTTGATGATAAAGTGTCCCTTTCAAACATTAAATTTGATAAAATTCCTGATATATGGTGAAAAAAAATTGATTTTTTATGGACAATTGACTAATAATTTTTGCGGTATAATGAAATTTTTCGGAGAGTGATATTGCATTCAATTTAGCGGGAAGAAATCATATTTCACTAAAAATTTAATAAAATTCCAAATTTTTGAATAGCAGGAAGACAAAAATTCTTCAGTTTAAGATTTTCCATCATTTTAATTCATTTTTATAGAACAATTGAACTGAAATCTGCACTTCCTATTGATTCTCCCACAAAATGGTCAATTTTCAATTACAAAATTCCTTGAAATTTCCCTGGAATTAATATGTGATACAATTTTTCAAGAAGTATACCGGAAATTTCAAGCATAAATACTCTTACCTGAGAATTTATTCACCTTATTGCCATCACCATATAGAATCCTATAGAAATCGCAATTTCTAGGGCTCCCAAAGTCCACAATTTGCACAACAATCAACAAAGTATGCGCCAGTGGCATGAAAAGTGTGATGCTAGCCTCTCAATCCCTCCAATGTGGCCATCAAGAAGTCATCGTGGCTGGTGGCATGGAGTCCATGTCCAACGTCCCATACTACATGAGGCGTGGTGTCACTCCTTATGGAGGTATCAACCTCGAGGTAAACTCTCGATATCCCAAAACCTGAATCTTTTTTTTAACATTCCATTTTTTATATTTCATTAATTTAGTCCAGATGGATACCCTCTCGGGTTTTCACATTTTGTTCCCTTCCCATTGCCCCACAAAATATGGAGAATACATATACATTTTCACATTTTTTTACATTTTTTATATCCTTATATATCTCAATATCCAGCTAGACAAGACTTTCGAAATCCTTTTTTATAAATAAATAATTGAAATTGTTTAAACTTTCGGAAACTTTATTTTTTTGGGCATGCAATCGATTTCTGGTAAAATTTTGAATATGAATAATTCCAAATGTATTTTTCTAAATTGATTGTTTATAAATTGTTTTTAAAAAATACACGTAATCTTCAAACATTTCAATTTTTCCATTACTTTATCCATCTTCCTCCAAAAGTATACTTTCCAATTTTTTCAGATTAAAAAAATTCCTTCTCACAGCTCAATATCAACAATAAAATTCAGACCTTCGAATTTTAAATTTAATAAAATATTTGTAAAATATTTTAAGTTTAATAAAATATTTGTAAAACGTCTGGAAACTTAGGGTGAAATGGGGCTCAAATGACAGTTCTGCTGTTCAACTACAAAATTAGAAAAGCATTTCACTGAAAAAAAAAAAAAATAGCCAAAGTACTTCGATATCCTAAAACCGTTTTACCAGTTGGCTACTTCATTAGGATATTCCATTCTAGGATGGAATCGTCGTAGATGGTTTGACCGATGTCTACAACAAATTCCACATGGGCAACTGTGCAGAGAACACCGCGAAGAAGCACCAAATAACTCGAGAACAGCAGGATGAGTTCGCCCTGAGCAGTTACAAACGCAGTGCAGCTGCCTGGGAGAATAAAGCCTTTCAGGATGAAATAGTTCCTGTGAGTGTTCCCCTTAAGAAGGGAAAACCTGATCTAGTTGTCTCTGAGGATGAGGAGTACAAGCGAGTGAATTTTGATAAATTCAGTGGCTTGAAGACTGTATTCCAGGTACACCCACTCGATTAAATTCCACAAATTCTAGACAATTCGACAAATTATTTAATGAGTCATTATATTGTTCATCCTGATTGTCAGAAGGAAAATGGCACTGTCACTGCGGGCAATGCGTCAACCCTGAACGACGGAGCTGCTGCTCTGATTCTGACAACAGCTGAGGTCGCCCAGAGAATGAATCTCAAACCGTTAGCTAGAGTCGTTGGGTTCCAGGATGCCGAGACTGATCCTATCGATTTTCCAATTGCCCCAGCACTTGCTATTCCCTCCGTAAGTATGAAAAACTACATTAAAAACGGAGAATTCTCTGTTTCATTCTAAAAATTGAATTAGAATCCATTTACCCAGGAGGGTGTCCCAGAACGGATCTGACATATCGTGAGGCTAGCTCGGGGGGTTATTTGGAGACGAAAACTCTAATGAAATTTTTGTCTCCGACGCTTTGTTTATAAGTTATCAAGGAAAAAGGACAGCCGATCAAACGCTATCCCCCGATAGAGAGATCATACCCCCTTTCCCATTCTTGGCAGAGGGATGATGGCATTGAATGTCCAATCGATTCCAATCAATTTCATTTCTTGATATTGAATGAGAGTGGAGATATGAATTTTTTACGTTGACTCTGATTTTTAGGGTTCCATTGCGTTTGGGAACCAAATGGCTCTGACGCCGCGTTGAAATTCATTGCGGGTTTTCTCACCCGGACATGATGATAGAAGAACAATTTTTTCTCAGATCATTGTGCATTAAATGCCCAATCGATTGCCATCATTTTCATTCCTCCAGCCAAAGTGAGAGAGGAGATATGAATTTTTTACGTTGACTCTGATTTTTAGGGTTCCATTGCGTTTGGGAACCAAATGGCTCTGACGCCGCGTTGAAATTCATTGCGGGTTTTCTCACCCGGACATGATGATAGAAGAACAATTTTTTCTCAGATCATTGTGCATTAAATGCCCAATCGATTGCCATCATTTTCATTCCTCTAGCCGAAGTGAGAGAGGAGATATGAATTTTTGCTTTGTTGACGAATAACTCCTTAACGAAGCGCCGGAGACAAAAGTTTCATTAGAGTTTTCGTCTCCAAATAATACCCCCGAGCTACCCTCACGGTATGTCAGATCAATTTTGGGACACCCTGTATATCATCTATAAAAAAAAAAATGTGGTATTACTCTATTGGATTTCCTTTTGAAGAAATTTTGTGAAAAATTTTTCGTAGGAATTCTGCTTCTGTGAAATAATAATTGATGTCAACGTTATACAATTTTTGTAAACGTCATTCTCGGTTTATTTTTCAGTTGCTGCAAAAAACTCAAGTTAACAAAGATGATGTAGCATTATGGGAAATCAATGAAGCCTTCAGTGTTGTCGTTGTCGCAAATCAAAAGATTCTCAACCTAGACCCCAGCAAAGTCAACGTTCATGGTGGTGCGGTCTCTCTGGGGCATCCCATTGGGTGAATATTCTTAAATATTTCCTGAAAAAGGAACGAATTTATCTAAATGACTGAAATTGTAATTTTTAATGCAGTATGTCAGGAGCGAGGATTGTTGTACACCTGGTGCACGCCCTGAAGCCTGGACAGAAGGGAGTCGCCTCGATCTGCAACGGTGGCGGTGGTGCCTCGTCAATAATGATCGAGAAACTGTAAGTCTTCCATTGGAATCCCTCAGACTGTTCAAAATATTGAAAGTTAATCAAAATAATCATGTTATTCTTTAATGTTGCATTTTGCAACAATTTTTTACGATATTTTGAGATGGATACGTGGAGTTTTATACTTTTATGACGAAATAAAAAATATTTTTCAACTGCAAGGTCCATAGATTTGTAATTTCATAAATTCCTTCACTTCGATGAGAACGTGATGACGGAAAAAACGAAAATGGCTCTAGATTTCATAGAATTGTTCTGATAATTAACTCAAATATGTTATCAGTCACAGCAATTAATAAAGATGAAGAAAAAATCACCGAATAAAACACCAGTTCTTGAAGATATCGAAAATTAATCGAAATAACCATGTGTTTTTTTTAGTTGTATTTTGCAAGGAATTTTTACAATAACTTGAGAAGACTATATGAAGTTTTATACTTTTTATGAAGAAATAAGATAATTTTTTTTAATGGAAATTCAATTGATTCGTAATTTAGTAAATTCCTTGACTTGATGAGAACGTGATAACGAAAAGAACGAAAATGGCTCTAGGTTTGATAGATTTGGTCTGATAAGTGACCCCAATATCATATCAGTTACAGCTATTGGTAAAAATGAAAACGAATCGTAAAATAAAAATCCAAGACTTGAAATTATCGAAAATTAATCGAAATGACCATGTGCTTTTTTTTGAAGTGGTATTTTGCAACAAATTTGTACAATACCTTCGGAGAGTATGAAAAGAACGAAAATGGTTCTAGATTTGATAGAATTGTTCTGATAATTGACACAAATATGATATCGGTCACAGCAATTGGTAAAGATGAATAAAAAAATCGCAGAATAAAAAACCAAGACGTGAAAATATCGAAAATAAATCAAAATAACTATTTTTTTAAAGTTGTATTTTGCAAACAACGTTTCCAATAACTTGAGAGGACTATATGAAGTTTTACACTTTTTACGAAGGAATAAAATAAATTTTTTTAATGGAAGTTTCACAGGTAGTTTCGTAATTTCATAAGTCCCTTCACTTCGATAAAAACGACAAAGTTCTCAAGCAAGTCTTACTTGTGCCAAGGAAATAGTTTTTTTGAAAATTATCAAAAAAGGATTTTTTTTGTGCCAAACATGCAGAGAGTGCGCCGGAATGAAAAATTTTTGTCGCAAAAATAGATTTAGTAGTTCAACAAAAAATCGCATTCTCTGTAAACGCAAGAAATGTCATTTTTAGCACTACTCCTTCGTTATTCGATACTCCCATACGTATTTTGCTCCCGAAAAATCTTTGTTTTATGCGAAACAAGGGATAGTGGTTTTTCATTTCGGCTGTCTAATAATCACAGACAAGAAATGAAACAATAATAATGATATGATAGCAATCCTGTAACTTAGGGATAAAATATTTGTTGATAAATTTCCCTCTATATGAGATATTTTATCCTGAAAGGGCACCGTCTGGTGTGAATTATCCGCCTCTTGAGCCAAATATTTCGTTGCTGTCTAAAGCAGAACAATTATTCAGGTTTGAGACTTTCAAATTCGAACCAGACAAATTCTTTTTTGGCAATTTTCAACTAGCGATTTTGTTGGCCCAAACAAGACTTGTTTGACAACGTGTTTCTTTTTCTCTCAGTGTACATCATATAGAATTGTCCTGATAACTGACTAAAATATGCTCAATCTGCTATCAATCACAGCAATCGGTAAAGATATTGAATTACTCCTCGATAATATCACAATTACCGAAAAAAAGTCGCGGAATGAAAAATCAAGACGCGTTTACCCGCAAATCCCGCAGGTCGCATCCAGTTTCATCGCCACCAAGGTTGACACTATTCACAAAAAATCCCTGTCCCCTCTGTGACGTACTCAAAGAAACATTGAAATGTCAATTTTCCGGGCGCTACCAGCTGGACCAAGTCGACATAACATCACCAGGAAACGAAGTTTACCACAAACTCTACAAATACGAAATACCAGTGCTCTTTCTCGAGGGCCAATACCTGTGCAAACACCGATTGGACGTTCAACTCCTGCACAAGAGACTGGAGGAAATCGAGAGCAGATGCTGAGACCATTGTATTTTGCCCTTGAAAAATGTATAGTAATGAATGCATTGTGAGAATTACTTGAAAAAAATTGCTACAAAGGCACTCCTTTTCTATTCAAATTTATAGCAATTAGCTTGGGGTTTTTTGTACTCGGTTTCTATGCATGTTTTATGCATTACATAGTAATTATTAGCACTTATATTCGAGTTTCTCGTCTCGGTTTTGAGGGGAATTGGCTCTTTTATTTCGTTTAATTCTTAGCTGCTTTCATAATTCAGTAGCGAAGCGGTAAAACGGTTTAAGAAGAGCGTACTATGGGTCTTAAAATTCGCGGGTTGTTGGAGTGAGATGATCATGCATTGAAGATCGATTATATGTTTCGAAAAGCGAATAATCAATGCAAAATAATTAATTGTTTATTGTTTCTTTGCCCCGCAGACGCTTGAAGTGTTAAAAATAGTCCAGGGTCTACAATTTTGGAGCTGCAGAGTTTTTTTTTCATAATTCTTGAAAAAATGTGTGCAATAACAATTACGAATGAGTTTTTTCTTAATTCGACCCCTACACAACTAATTTCGTTATTTTTTAAAATAAAAATTGCACCATTCATGCAGAATTGCCCGAAAAATGTTTGGGAAAGAATCGAAAATATATTTCAATTTTAAGGATTTTTTTTCTGTCTATTTTACATAAATGGCGCAAATTTTCATTTAAACAAAACAAAATTAACTGTGCAGGAGTCATACGATGTTAGCTTTTTTTCAAATGTTCGCTACTTTATTCGTTTTTTACTTTTTACTTTATTCGTAATAGATCATGAATAAATAAATTTTGAATTTCATAAATTTTTTGTGTCTCTGGAGTAGGACTGAAAATTCATTATTTTTAGTAATTGATTTTCTTTTGAACCGGCCTTTTTGCTTCAACCTGCCATTTTTTCTTCCGGCAGCATTGTAATCGTTCAAATTTAGGTTTCGGATTTTTCGCCTTATATCGACCCGTTATGATCCAAAAAGTCCGAAAATTCAATTTTTAGAACTTGTCCATACAAATTTTTCTTCGATTGTTCCCTCTTGAATCGATGGAATTGAATCTTTTTTTCCTCAAATGCAGGTATTGTTGGGCCCTATCAATCGCCATTAATTAAAATTCAATTCATTTATTAAATTTTGCAAATTTTTTAAATATTTCAAAAATCGTTTTTTCCGCGATAACTAAAAAAAATATTCTGAATTGATTGAACGACGGCTTAAAAAATTTGTTTGGATGTCCCTTTGGTTTATTTGCAAATTCGCAGAAATTTTGTATTTTTTGAAATAACATTTTATCGAAGAACTGAGAGGAGAGCTAGACCTGAAAAAGACAAATGGTTGTACAGAAGAATGGATTAATAAGAATAATGATGATGACAACTTTCCACTAACTTGAGAATCTGACAAAATCAGTTGAAAACAAATCTTATTCAATTTGATAAAATGAAATAAACAACGAATTATCCACGATAGAAGGAAATGATGTGCAAAATAACCATTCGGAAGCATACTACTAATTTAGGGGAGGTCGGGGAAAAACAGACACTTTTGACTTTTTTAAAAATGTTTATGAGGAGTTGAAATTTTGATGAAATTTAATAATTTTTTTTTCAGTACAAAAACAATTCTTTCCCGTTGTGACGAGCCTAACCTGAACTTAATTCAATAGCGAAGTGGTAAAGCGGTTTAAGTCGACTCATCTCCCAGTTGAGTTTTTGAGGAATATTTCCAAATATAAGGGAGATAGCGAAATTTTTGTAATTTCATTTGTTGTAGCACTCAATCGGCTCTACAAAAAAGTTTGTAACAACAATATCGCTATCTCCCTTAGATTCCGAGATATTAATTGAAAACTGATCAATAGTCAAAATTGACTCATACCGTTTTACCATTTCGCTACCGAATTGATAAATTTGTTTCTGAGTTATGCACAATTTAAAATAAGTCTAAAGTCTCCATTTTACCTCAACCTCCCCTACTAACAAAAATAACTATAGGGGAGGATGGGGTAAAACGGACACTAGACTTTTTTCAAATTATTCATAACTCAGAAACAAATTGATCAATTGAGCTCAGTTTAGGCTCGTCACAAAGGGAAAGAATTATTCTTTGTATTCTAGGAAAAATGATCAAATTTTATCAACATTTCAACCGCTCATTAAAATTTAAAAAAAAGTCAAAAGTGTCTGTTTTACCCCAACCTCCCCTACTATCCCCAATGCAGAAGCAATTTCCCCCTTTTGTTCATAAAAATCATATTACAATGTTCAATTCCTAAAAACAATGAATTTTCCATCTACCTTTTGGTCTGGTTACCCCATCCCCTCGATTAGGGGAGGGTAAGGTAAAATGAACACTTTTGACTTTTTAAAAAATATTCATAACTCAGAATCAGATTTATCAATTGAGCTCAGTCTAAGCTCATCACAAAGAAGAATCATTGTTTTTCAAATGAAAAATGAAATTATTCCATTTCATGAACAATTCAACATGTCATGAATATTTCAAAAAAAGTCAAAAGTGTCCGTTTTACCCTACCCTCCCCTACTATCCCCAGTGCAGAAGCAATTTCCCCCTTTTGTTCATAAAAATCATATTACAATGTTCAATTCCTAAAAACAATGAATTTTCCATCTACCTTTTGGTCTGGTTACCCCATCCCCTCGATTAGGGGAGGGTAAGGTAAAATGAACACTTTTGACTTTTTAAAAAATATTCATAACTCAGAATCAGATTTATCAATTGAGCTCAGTCTAAGCTCATCACAAAGAGGAATCATTGTTTTTCAAATAAAAAATGAAATTATTCCATTTCATGAACAATTCAACATGTCATGAATATTTCAAAAAAGTCAAAAGTGTCCGTTTTACCCTACCCTCCCCTACTCGTCGCCGCGCGATCCCAACCCCCTGCGCTGAACTTATCCCCAAGAACCTGCCCCATCCCCCCCCCCCGCCCTTCCCAAAAAGCCGTCTGTCCCATCCCATCGCAGGTAGCCTTCCAAAACTTTTTCCCCTCCCCACACGCCGCTAACCCCTCGTAACCAAGCGAGAACCACCAACCTCGCGCCCTCCAGGTCAACAAAGACAGCGAGCGCGTGCACGCGCGTAGAATCCCGAATTCAAGGACATCGAAATGTCTCCGAGGCCGAAGGAGGTGAGGAGCGACCACCTGAAGACGATGTCGACGCCAATGGCCGAGACACAGGTCCGTGCAGGTCCGCGTTATACAGTGCAAACGCACAGTCTCCTCTTCTTTCTCCTCTTCGTCCGCCTCCCACCGGCGTGAACCCCATAGTCCCACTACACCCGACTTGTTTCGCCATGTACTGTATAACGCCCCTCTCTCTCGCGCTTTCCCCTGACCGTCTCACCAACACAACAATAATCCAAACCCACTGTACACAGCGGGCGTTTCTGTCTCACTCCTGCGCCCACTTTTTCCGTCCTTGTTCCGTTCCACCGTTCGTCGTACCCTAGGCCACCACTGTACGTGACTCGGTGAATGCACGCGCTCAAAAGTGCCCAGCCTGTCGCTCTTCTTCAGTATAGTGTGTCGAAAATTCGGATTTCCTCACGGTTTTTGGATTGCGCGGATATTATTGGTGATTTTGATAATATTGTCGAGGTGTTTGGAGTTCATTGACGAGACATTCCGCGGAATTTTGAGGAGAGTGAGGGGAATTCGGGGGGTTTGAGGCAGTTTAAGGCTTTGGGAATGGCATGTTCTACCTGATCTCTTGAGGTAACAAGATGAGGAGAATTGAAGTTTTTTAAGTGACATTACTGAAGAGTTTTTTAAGAGTTGTTTTTTTTTAATGTGAACTCGGGATGTCGAGTGCTGATTTGAGTTCGGGAATCGGTCTGCCGTTCCGTGTGTCGAAAATTCGGGTTTCCTCACGGTTTTTGGATTGCGCGGCTATTATTGGCGATTTTGATAATATCGTCGAGGTGTTTGGAGTTCATTGACGAGACATTCCGCGGAATTTTGAGGAGAGTGAGGGGAATTCGGGGGGTTTGAGGCAGTTTAAGGCTTTGTGAATGGCATGTTCTACCTGATCTCTTGAGGTAACAAGATGAGGAGAATTGAAGTTTTTTAAGTGACATTACTGAAGAGTTTTTTTTTAATGTGAACTCGGGATGTCAAGTGCTGGTCTGTCATTCCGTGTGTCGAAAATTCTGTTTTGTTCAAGGTTTTCATATTGTGTACATAATATTGATGATTTTGATAATATCGTCGAGCTCTTTGTAGTTAATTGACGACACATTCTGTGGAGTTTTGACGAGAATGAGGTGAACTCACGGAGTTTAAGGCTCTGAGAATGGCCTACCTGCACTCTTGAGGTAACAAGAAGAATTGAAGTTTTTCAAGTGACATTAATCAAGAGTTATTCAATTTAAGAGTTAGCTTTTTTAATTTGAACTCGGGATGTCAAGTGCTGGTTTGAGTACGTGAATCGCTCTCGTCGCGTTTCCTCACGGTTTTCTTATTGTGTACATAATATTGACTATTTTGATAACATCATCGAGGTCTTTGCAGTTAATTGGCGACACATTTCGTGGAATTTTGATGAGAATGAGTGAATTCATTGAGGTTTAAGGCTTTGCGAATGGTCTGTTCTACCTGCACTCTTGAGGTAACAAGACGAGAAGAATTAAAGTTTTTTAAATGACATTAATGAAGAGTTACTCATTTTGAAACTTAGATTTTTTTCTTTTTAATCTGAACTCTGGATGTCAAGTCCTGTTTTGAGTACGTGAATTGTCATTCCTCTTCAGCACTGTGCGCCGAAAATTTGAGTTTCCCCGCGGTTTTCTTATTGTGAACATAATATTGACTATTTTAATAACATCATCGAGGTCTTTCTAGCTAATTGACGACACATTCCGTGGAATTTTGACGAAAATGAGGTGAATCCATTGAGTTTCAACTGAGTTTTTAATAAATCGAGAAGACTTGACGATTTTTAAATGACATTAAACAAGATTTTTTCATCATTCATTAATGCAGAGCCATTTTTTTCATCTGAATTACGAATGTTAAGTGCTGTTTTGAGTACGTGAATCAGTGAATGTTTCTCTTCTTCAGTACCGTCCACGAAAATTCGTGTTTCCTCACGATTTTAACATTTTCTGCATCAAATCAATGATTTTAATAATATTATCAGGTGTTCGTAGTTAAATGAAGACGGATTTCGTGGAATTTCGACGAAAATAAAGTAAATTCATTGAGTTTTTTAAAATTACATTTATGAGTGCCCGGATTTTTGGTGTTGTTTTGAGTTTGTGATGTGACTGAAGTGAATTTAAAACAAAGAAAACAACGAGAGGATCCAGAAAGGGTCTGAAGATGTGCGAAAACAACAGGAGCTGGAGAAAATCTTCAATTCCAAAGTGAATAATCCTAGGACTAAGATTGACTGCTGGATCTTTCCGAGGTAGTTATCCCTTTATTTACGATCGTGGGTTGTGGATTGGGGCAATCGTAAACTTTTAAAGCGTTTTTATTTATGAGCGATAATGATAAGTCGTAACGCTAACGGGGGACACGAGATAAACCGTAATCTGGGGTGACCTAGAGGCCTTTAATGTTCGGTTGAAGACGCATTTTCCGAGTTTTGTGAGGATTTTCTCGAGAGAATGAGGTGCTAATGGCCCCGGTGGGGGTCGACGAGAGGTTGCTCCATAGGAACCATGAATTAACACAACTGAAACTGAAATATCACACCTCAACGAGAATTTATTCCATCCGCTCTCAAAAGTCAAGTTACACTTTCGAATATCTTCTAATCTATGGGAGATAGCGAAATTTCGATGATAACATTTTTTGTAGATCTTGAAATTCTCTGCAAAAAATATAGTCACCAAAATTGCGGTAGCTCGCTTAGTTTCCGAGATATTTCCCAAAAATGATCCTCAGGAAAATCAACATGAGTTAATTCCCCAAAACTAAAGTAAATTTTCATTTCTCTTCACTTTTTTCTCTTTTAATTCCACCCAACGTCGGAATAATGTCGAGTATCTACTCTCCTGCAATTGAATTCTCCGTACTGTCTGCGGAGAGCAGATATGTCGGGTCAATCAGGGTGAAGTGTCTGGCGAAGAGACGAAAAAGAAAAGAGTAAAAAGTGATTCAGAAGTTTAATGCATCGCATTGTCCTATGCACCGAGCAAGGTGAGGGTTTTTTACGCATTACTAATGTCCAGGAAGCGATAAAAAATTAAAGAAAAAACATGAGGTGCTTATCTCCAAGAGCAACGCAATTTTTTCCTGAATATTATTTTCCTTTCCTCGTTTGGTTCTTGTGAAGACACCGTGGAAGCCTTATCGAGTTGGATGGACGAGGTCGGTGACTCGGTGGCTGGGTGTGATTGGATGGGAAATACTAAAATTCGTGCGTCAGTCCATCGAAAATAACGTGAACAATAATTGGCAGACTAATTAATAGAAAAGAATAATTAGGTTAATTTTGTCGGTAATTTTTTTATTTTTATACGAATTTTAACGGCTCCTCCGGGTTTTCTAATTGGAAAATTTAATAGTTTTATGCAGAAAAAATGTTGCTCGATTTATTTTAATTTTAATTCAGTAGCGAAGTGGGGAAACGGCTTAAGTCGACTCATCTCTCAATTGAGTTTTTGAGGAATATTTCCGAATCTAAGGGAGATGGCGGAATTTTTATTATAACCTTTTTTGTAGAGCCGATTGAGAGCTACAACAAATGTAAATCTGCAAATTTCGCTATCTCCCTTAGATTCGGATATATTCCTGAAAAACTCAACTGGGAGATGAGTCAACTTGAACCGTTTTACCACTTCGCTACTGAATTTTTTCATTTCAAATTTTATTTTCATTTATTTATGTAATTTATTTGTTTATGCGTCAATTCATGAAAAATGACGTTCACAGTAATTAAGTCAATGAATGAATGGAAAATAACAATTATTCAAATTTTATCGATCAATTTAATTTTTTTTTCAATTAATTAATTTTGTGGATTTGAGAGGAATTCGTTCTATTGGAACATTCAATAGTTTTCTGCACAAAAAATGTTACTCAATTTATATTCACCTGGATTAATTTATTTGAACACAATAATCCGCATGTTAATCCATGAAAACTGACGTTGACAGTATTAAGAGCAATAAATTAATAGAAAACAACAACTTCTTCAATTTTATCGATCAATTAATTTTTTTTTGTCAGTTGAAACTTGTATATGTGAGGGGAATCCGTCCAATAGGAACATCCAATCGTTTTTTGCATAAAAAAAGTCCCTCTATTTATATTTATTAAAATTCATTCATTTCAATACAAAAATTCGTACGTTTATCCATTCAAAATGACGTTGACAGTAATTAAGGTCAATGAATTGATAGAAATCAACAATTATTTCAATTTCATCGATTAATTAAAATTTTTTTTGTCAATTAAATTTTGTGTATTTGAGAGGAATTCGTTCTCTTGGAACATTCAATGGTTTTCTGCATAAAAAATGTCACTCTATTTATATTCATTTGAATTAATTTATTTGAATCCGAAAATTCGTGCGATAATCCATGAAAAATAACGCCAACAGTATTTAAGGTCAATGAATTGATAGAAATCAACAACTATTTCAGCTTTGTCGATCAATTTTCGATTTTTTTATCAATTAAATTTCCAGTTGTAGATATGACAATATACATTTCACGGACTGCGTTACACGCGAGTATAATTCTATTTACTACGGGTTGAAACCATGAGTCATTCTGAGCCCATGAAAAAATCAATGTTGCGGCTAACGCTTGTTACATTCTACGTGTACCTACACCATGTAAATGTCTCAGCGAAAACTCTCGATTCACTCATCCTCACAAAAAATTCCAGTCAAGTCGACTATTTGATGAGAATTTTACTGTAAATCTCCCGTTTATTTTATATGGAGAAAATTTTTCATTAAAAATCATTCCGAAAGTCCAGAAATTCCCCAAAGTTTTGGGCAGGTATGAATTTTTCGTAAGACTGTGATGAAAAATGAAATAACTCTGCTAAAAATTACAAATTTTTGGAAAACTTGCTAGAATTATTTCATTTTTCACTAGAGTTCTTTTAAAAATTCCTATAAAAACGCGAATACTTTGCACAAATACTAGATTTTTTTTTTAGAGTGATTTTCAATAGAAAATTTTCCCTGCGTCGAATAGACAGAGATTTAAGGTATATCCCTAGAAAAAAAGTGTTTCTTACGATTGTCCCCATGCTTTTCATGAGTAACGTTTATAATATTCTTTAGCAACTGAAAAAAAAACTAACTGAACTATACCGCACTGTTCAGGAGATAAGAAATAAAGAAATGCGGGCTTCTAACACGCGAGATATCATCGGTCAAGCGGCGGTTATGTGTCCCCAACTCGATTTTCCCGTCTTATGAGAAAACGGTTCTTGCGATGTTCTTGAAAATGAATCCGTAGTAAATTAGTGAATTCCGAATTCGGTGAATTTTTTGGAAAATTTAATAGAAGATAGTTTCTGCGATATTCAACTCTAAAAAATGAAAATTTCGTGGAATCATTTCTTACTTGATTGAAACAATTAATTAACAAGCAAGTTCTTATGTGATTCAAGCAGTTATTGCCGTCATCAATCACATGAAGATAAAAAAACTTAATAACTTATGATAAATTCAGTAATTTAGAATTTTTTTCGGAAATTCGTATGGACAATTGAGATTTTTATTATTTACAAAAGACTCCGCCCAACGCCTTTTGTCGTGACACTCAACCATTTATTTTTCCATTTATTTACATAGAATAGATGTACCGATAGGTATAGGGGAGGGTGGGGTTAAATGGACACTGTAGACCTTTTTAAAATTATTCATAACTCAGAAATGAATTTATCAATTGAGCTCAGCTCAGGCTCGTCACAAAGGGAAAGAATTGTTCTTTGTATTGAAAAAAAATTAACTTTCATCAGCATTTCAACCCCTCATTAACATTTGAAAAAAAGTCAAAAGTGTCCGTTTTACCCCAACCTCCCCTAATGTTATTATAATTTTTTAAGGATTTGGTCCCCACCGAATTTGACCCCTCACATAAACCTCACATAACCCCCTTATGACGCCCAAATAATCCCCAGAAGTCCTACACAGATATGAACATATTAAAGAGATAAATATAATTCTTTATTCTTTTATCAGTTTCATTATTAGGGTCAGAATTGGGGTCACAGTGAGGGTTAGAATGAGGAGCGTCTCCTGAATTTTTAAACGTCCTTATTTTTTTACTATATAGAGAGGCAAATTTCACAAAACGAAAAGCAAACGAAAGTTTTTTTGTTTGTGTCATTGTAATTTTGACCTAAAATACTCCTAATTTCATTTTTCCACTAAAGTTGTAGAAAATAATAAAAATAATAAAATATTCCCCTAGAGTTGAATTGAAAAAAATATCCCCTCTATTTACATAAACGGGTACCTGCAACGATTAGATACGAAAGAATAATTCCGAGCATTCAGCGGTTGATACCTGTTCGGAGTGAATCATACGAGAAATATTTGTATTACTGGTTTCTGGAGATCCGGTTGCTTGGCCCCATGAAATAACTGTATTTTAAATTACCCCGGGGTGGAACATGATTCAATGAATTATTTAGTATTAATCATTTTCGGAGTTTCGTAATGTGTTATTGCGTCGTGAATAAGATTGCCAGGTGACGAAGGGAAAGGGGAGCATTTCGATTTGTGCGATTGTCCACTAGAAGAGAGTGAGTGTGAATCGGGTAATCGATGACTCATGGCCCAGTCACTCGAGGGGTCTGTGGTATTGTACATAAAATATTTAAAAATTGATTCTGTTAGAATCGCCATTTCGAGAATCGCTCTTTCGTTCGGGCCCAAAAAACATTCACATCTTGCCTGACATTTTATTTCATTTCATTAACATTAGATCATAAAATTCAAAAATATTCATATCCCGCCCATATTCGAAGAAAAAACCGTGATTCCAAGTTTCCATCGACAGAAATGAAGAAAAACAAACAAACACTGTACATAATAAGAATAATAATGAATGCAATTAAATTAACCTAATGGCCGTGACTATTCGCACCATTGCGTGAATCACTCCCGTACACTCCATACACTCCACGCATGCGTGAAGTTTGTGTGTTTCACGCAGCCGAATTTTCATACTGCTGTGTATTTCACGCAGTTGAAGTTTCATACTACTGTGTGTTTCATGCAGTTGTATTTTTATACATCTGTGTGTTTCACGCAGTTGTATTTTTATACACATGTGTGTTTCACGCAGTTGTATTTTTATACACCTGTGTGTTTCACGCAGTTGCATTTTGATACGCCTGTGTGTTTCACGCAGTTGTATTTTTATACATCAGGACTGCGTTTTTCCACTTCCTAGGCCTTATACAAGATAAATTAAATTAATTTTTTTTGGCCCTTTCGTTTTTCGCGATTATCTCGGAAACTATGAGATCCGATCAATTAGCCCCTCATATATAGATATTACAAATTTTTATTTTTTTCCTCATTGAAGTAGTTTTGAAAAAAATTGCGAGCTAATAAAAAACATTTGCTAGTTAGGACTTTTTTTTAAATAAATTTTTGAAAAGTCTCCCCTGAAAAAAAGACGTTATCCCCCCTACTTCATTATTTCCAAAAAATTTTATCACCAATCGGTAGCAAATTGTTTGAAGATTTTTGCGAGTTAAGAAAAAATCGTCAATGCACTCCTATTATTGTGTAAATTAACAATTCCAATTTCAACTGAAAACCAGAGTTGATGACCAGAGTTTGTAGCAGAGATGTCAGACAAGATATGAATGTTTTTTTTGGCTCAAATGAAAGAGCGGGTCGAGAAATGGCGTGCAGAAGTCTTTAAAGATGACAAATCTCTCTAAAGATGATGCCTGTTTTCAATTGAAAAGCGCAATTGTGACAACATTGTCCAGTGGGGTCTAGGAGTCTCCGCTGGTTCAACACCATCTTGAGAGGTCCTAGGACGCCATTTCTCGACCCGCTCTTTCGTGTGAGC
>NW_021680410.1:1892302-1920874 GCF_001412515.2 Diachasma alloeum
CAACTGCGTGAAACACACAGTAGTATGAAACTTCAACTGCGTGAAATACACAGCAGTATGAAAATTCGGCTGCGTGAAACACACAAACTTCACGCATGCGTGGAGTGTATGGAGTGTACGGGAGTGATTCACGCAATGGTGCGAATAGTCACGGCCTAACCTAATTGTGAAGACGGAAATGCAAATAAAACTAAATAAAATAATATAAATTAATGTCATTAGCATAATATTATTATGCTAATTACATTAATTTATATTATTCTATCAACTTATGATTATTAATTTAAATATAATAATATTAAAATAATTTAATATAAAAAACAAATAAAAAATATTAATATTTAAATCAATATTCATAAATTAACACCAAAATATGGAGTATTTTACATTTTCATTACAATACCAAAGAAACAACGTCAATATTCCATGAAAAAAAAACGGTGTAGAGGGGATGAGAGCTGAAATTCAGGTCAAATAATGAGTGAAGAATAGCAAAAGCCAGCATTTTTAATTCACAATGACCCATGAAATTCAAATTGACGATAGAGAGATGCAACGGGAGTCACTGAGAATGAATCTGGTCTAAGATTACTACATAGTGACCGACTTCGGAGCGTCTAAAACCGTCATGAAGATAAAAGGAGAAGAAACAACAAAAAGAGGGCAGCGTAAATACTGCGGGCGGCCAAATGACTCGCCGAGGCATTTCTATCAGGTCGTTTATTCCAATGCAAAGCGATTGGTATACGTGTCCCAGTGGGTGTGCATGTGTGTATGGAAATAGATGGGAACATCTACGAGGATTTTTGAACTAGAATGTTAGAGAGGAACATCAACTCTTGGGCGATAGATACGAGGGATTCATAATATTAGCCGCGGGATTAAAAGTTCGATGCACTCTGGTGATAGTCGAGTCTTTGATAAAAATATATAATTATTTGGGGGATCTATTACTGGAGGTGTTGTTACATCCGCAGAACAGGTGACGTCATTTGATTCTGAACGATAAAACAATCTAGTAGAATATTTACTAGTGATCGTAACCCCTCAGAAAATTGAACGATTCAATTTGGCCGAAGGCCTGTGACTGTCTTTATTTATACAGTTTGATGCACTACCTCTTTGTTATGTCTCAACATAAACTTTGCTTGGAACTTTTCAACTCTAATTTAGATTCCCTACTTTGAAAATTGAAGAATCATTACTCATTTCTCAGGTTCACCGTAATAACAAAACGATTTTTCCTCGTATTATCGTCATCATGGAATTGCTCTCGCATATGGGGACTTGTCAATGAGATTCTAGTGGCCGAGGACTTTCTGTTAGGTCGGTTATTCCAGTGCAAAGGTTGAAGTGTCCCAGTGGATGTGCATGTGTGTGTGGAAACAGGTGGGAACATCTACGAGACTTTTGAACTAGAATGTTAGAGAGGAACATCAACTCTTGGGCGATAGATGCGAGGGATTCATAGCATTAGCCGCGGGATTAAAAGTTCGATGCACTCTGGTGATAGTCGAGTCTTTGATAAAAACATATAAATATTTGGGGGGATCTATTACTGAAGGTGTTGTTGCATCCACAGAATAGGTGACGTCATTTGATTCTGAACGATAAAAAAATCTAGTAGAATATTTACTAGTGATCGTAACCCCTCAGAAAATTGAACGATGCAATTTGGCCGACGGCCTGTGACTGTCTTTATTTATACAGTTTGATGCACTACCACTTTGTTGTGTCTCAACATAAACTTTGCTTGGATCTTTTCAACTCTAATTTAGATTTCCTACTTTGAAAATTGAAGAATCATTGCCAATTTCTCAGGTTCACCGTAATAACAAAACGATTTTTCCTCATATTATCGTCATTATCGTTATTATATTATCATTACCAATTTCTCAGGTTCATCGTAATAACAAAACGATTTTTCCTCGTATTATCGTCATCATGGAATTGCTCTCGCATATGGGGACTTGTCAATGATAATCTGGTATTCATGCGTGTATCGTGAGCTTCTCCCACACTGCACATTCACAACAAAATTATCGACGACATGCTAATGGTTCCTAAGTGTGTTTGATTGCTTGGTCTGTCAATATACAGTGGATATTAGTCTCTTCTGCGAGAGCCATCGGAGGCTCAACCTCGCAGTTAATAGCAGAATCGCATTTTTCTTGAATTAGTTTCAATTAATATGGGTGTATTCCAGTGTTTGGGTCAAGTGCAAGGTTGACGTTCCCTCATTAGAGCATTTGTGCATAAAATCGTAAATTTTTATTGGATTTCACTCACTGATGGCTGCGTTTTTGAGAGAGATTTGGCAATCAGCTCACAATTTTGGTAAGAAAATCGTCGAAGATATATCACTTACTTAAAAACTTGAACTTTTTTGCGAATACTCAATTTGTGATTTCTCAAACAAATCAGTAACACGAAGCGGTAAAACGGTTCAAGTCAACGGTTCAAGAAGATGACGAAATTTTCGGTAATTAGCTAAGATGGCGACTCCAACCAAATTGAAATTCAATATTGATATTAATACATCGAGTTTGTCTCGATGAGGGACAACACACCTTAGGGATATCCCTATAGGTCCTCTTGCCCTTTTGAGCATTGCTTTTACGTTTGACAGGGTAACACTTACAGCGTGTGTGTTCATTATCTGAACCTCTGTTTATATTGTCTCTATTATCTTTGCTACATGACTTGTGTCATTATGGAATTTGTACGACATAATGTACAGTAATAACATTCTCAATCAATCAATCAATCAATCAAAATCCTTTTAGAATTCCTCAAGTCAAAACTCTAGATACCAAACACCCTTTTATCTACCTTTTCCTAAATCTGGCTTCATCATTTCATCCCCCTTATATTAATCATCATTCGAGGCGGCTCTGGGGGAGCATCTTGGAGATATCCCCTAGATAGCGATTGCCGTACTTCCGCAGCCTGCACTTTAACCTCCTTTTCTACCGTTTATTAATGCCTTTTTCTTGCTCTTGTCGACAGTCCACCACCTGCCCTTTTCAGCTTTCCTTTTACGTTAAACAGTGTAACACTTACAGCGTGTGTGTTCATTATCTGAACCTCTGTTTATATTGCTTCTATTATCTTTGCTACATGACTTGTGTCATTATGGAACTTGTACGATATAATGTACAGTAATAACATTCTCAATCAATCAATCAAAATCCTTTTAGAATTCCCCAAGTCAAAACTCTAGATACCAAACACCCTTTTATCTACCTTTTCCTAAATCTGGCTTCATCATTTCATCCCCCTTATATTAATCATCATTCGAGGCGGCTCTGGGGGAGCATCTTGGAGATATCCCCTAGATAGCGATTGCTGTACTTCCGTACTTTAACCTCCTTTTCTAACGTTCATTAATGCCTTTTTCTTGCTCTTGTCGACAGTCCACCACCTGCCCTTTTCAGCTTTCCTTTTACGTTAAACAGTGTAACACTTACAGCGTGTGTGTTCATTATCTGAACCTCTGTTTATATTGCTTCTATTATCTTTGCTACATGACTTGTGTCATTATGGAACTTGTACGATATAATGTACAGTAATAACATTCTCAATCAATCAATCAATTAATAAATCAAAATCCTTTTAGAATTCACCCAAGTCAAAACTCTAGATAACAAACACCTTTTTATCTACCTTTTCCCAAATATGAGTTCGTCATCTCATCCCCTTTATATGGAGCTTGCAACCACGTTTAAAAGTATAAAAATCTGCAAAAATCCAATTGGAATGAATGTCTTCTCATTTCGAACTTCGAAAATACCTTGAAAATAAAAATAAAAATCCTGTTGCTTTTCACTCTCTCAACTTCGAGGTATCAGCGATCACAGAAACCTCGTTCACCTGAAGTGATCTGTCAAGAATAATTTAAAACCTAATCAGGATATAGACCATCATGTCCCCCGGCGCATCAGTATTTTCATCCTCAAGTTGATCGTGCCCAACGGTACTTCCACGGTACTCCTGAAAATAAGGACCGCACCTATAAACCTTTCGTGATGCGATCTCTATCCTGGTCACCAGGTCGCTGTAACACTTAGGAAAGTCATGGGGCTGTATGTGGAACGGCTGGATCGTATACTAGAATATCGTTGCCAGGGGAAACTTCAACTGATCTTTTCTCTCACGTTTTCCATCTCGATAAAATCCCATTTTTTTCGCTAGTATTTTTCTCCCCGTCCGATTAAATTACACTCTAGAGTGAATCCCATTCCCATTTATCTTCTCGGTTGATTTATACTCGCAACAGTTTGGTTTCTCACAGAGGGAATAAAGTAATCCACAAAATTGATCCATCGGTACCCCTTAATCACTCGCTCAATGAGCGCAGCGCCGCCCGTTTTCATTTTTTTATATTTATCGTATTTCTCGACGCTTAAAAATTCTAAAAAAATTAGAGTTTCGAGTTCAATCCTTTTATTAAGCGTTGGCGTTGTCCGTTAATGGCGTGAGAGGGTTGCTTCATTTTTTTAAGCACAAAAACACCAACAACATTGATGTTTCCCCGTAAAAATGTGTTTTTGAATGAAAACCTGGTTTAAAAAAAAGAGGGTTGCCTCACATACAAGAGGTTTCAGGTGCGATTCTCGGTCGGATAGAATGGTGATGATCTAACTATTCAAAGTCTTGATCAAGCGGCCGCTACAATAGCTCTTGATAGATTTAGGTGGCAATGTGCGCCTAGTCGCTCCATTCTAGAGTTATATGGGTGAAGTTAGGGCGTTACTTCCAGCCACTTGACTCTAGAACACCTCCTTAACTTTAACCTTAATGCGTCTCTCACTTTATGTTGCAGTTGGCAAGAACCGAAATCGTAAGATGGCGAATGTCGCAGACGACGAGGACTTGATTGACCTCGAAGGGGGCATCAATGTCTCCAGGGCGTCAATTCACGACGCAACGGCTGACGAACAGGAGCACCTCCTGGACGTCTGTCCCCCGAAATTGGAGCAGAAGCTGTCGTTGACACGAGAGCACAAACTAGTGCGTGAGTACTGCGACAATGGGGATATCTTGGTGACCCTGGGGCATGATCAGGTGGTGCCAACGAGAAAGAGAATCGATGTGGTGTCCTCAGAGACCATCAAGAGGGTGCGGGACATCACGAAGAATCTCGAACCCGTGATGAACTCTGCTTCAGATGCTCTCGAAAGCGAGGGGAATGATCAGCTGGACAGTCCTAAGCCGTTTTTGTGGGTAGAAGAGGCGGATGAGTCGACGGTTGAAGCTCAAGCCATCAGTGCCTTCGATTTTCTATCGGAATTGGATGACAACGAAGAGGAAATCGATGGGAGAACCAAAGAGTTCGTAGACGAAGAGGGTCTGGGGGGTGAGACGAGACGATTGAACCCCTATCCCCTCGAGCCCATGTGTTTCATCAAAAATCCCAGTGGAAGCTTTCACGATGTTGATGTCTGTAATAAAGAGTTGGACTGCAATGATGAGAGTCCGGTTATTAAGAGCGGGGGAAGCGATGTTTCCACGGAATTCGATAATCTGGGGTACGACGTGTCGCCTCCTTCCAAAAAACCTAGATTCGATTTTTCAATGGGTGATAGACCGAAGTCTGTGAATTTTGGGGTGGATGAGGTGAGGCACAACGGGAGGAGAAAAGCACAGAGGCTGGAGAGGAAGTCGTGGAGTGCTGGTGGCAGTGAGGAAGATTCTTGTTTGTTCGAGAGGTCTACGAGCTTTCATGTCGATTATTCGTGTCAACCGTCTACTTCTGGGGTTGTCAGCTCATCTAGTTGGTAAGTTTGGTTTATTTTGGGGAAGTCGATTTGGGGATTCGAGTTATTTTTAAGGGTATCCGAATAGTTTGGCTATTTTCTGGAAGACTAAGGCAATTGGCTAATATTACTGGACAATTTTCACATTATTGAATTAATCATCAATTAAATATTCAAATATTTAATTATTTGCCGAATTATTTTGCCAGTCAATAATTGAGTTTTGAAGGTCGACGATTATTTGACTAATCGAAAATCTTTTTTATCAAATTTGGAATTATTTACTCAATAGGCAAGTGAAAATTCAGATTATCAATTATTTTATTATTTTTCAAATTTCAATGAAGATAAGTAAATCTTAATTATTGTAAGGTGCAACTTCTGTTAATTTTAATAATCTAAGGATTGATGCCGATCCCTGTTTTCTCTCCGGTGATATGCTTTTCTAGTTTTGTGGTCGAACATTAGAGCTTTCATTTGAGGGCCATGTGACCCCAAGTTTTCGGACATTTTACAATGATTTTATTATGCGAACTTTACAGACCTGAATTTAAATCTCAATATTGAACAGTTAGAAAACATGTTAAAAATCTGAAGAAAATTAGAAAGTTTACTTCTGAAGAAAAAGTGATGAAATGATTGAACAAAATGCAATTTTAGAAAATTAAGAGCATCTTTTTAAAATAATTTGTAAACAATCAATTTTCCATCAAAAAAATCATTTATTCGGAATTATTTAGTTTTCAAAAGTTGAAAAAAAATTATTCGGAATCGTAACAAATTTATTCATATTCAGAATTTTACCAAAAATCGATTCCATGCCTAAAAAAAGGGTTTTCCGAAAAGTTTAACAATTTTTATGATGTATTTAAAAGAAAAACAAATGCTAAAAAAATAACTAGTCTCTGCAAAACGCAATTTAATTGACAAATTTGATGATTGAAAATAACTGAATCTACCGGATGTCCCAAAATTGGTTCCCCATATCGTGAGGGTAGCTCGGGGGGATTATTTGGAGACAAAAACTCGAACGAAACTTTTGTCTCCGGCGCTTCGTTAAGGAGTTATTCGTCAACAAATCAAAAATCCACCGCAAATGACCCTCTTTTTGAAAATTCATATCTCCTCTCTCACTTCGGCTGGAGGAATGAAAATGATGGCAATCGATTGGGCATTTAATGCACAATGATCTGAAAAAAAATTGTTCTTCTATCATCATGCCCGGGTGAGAAAACCCGCAATGAATTTCAACGCGGCGTCAGAGCCATTTGGTTCCTAAAAGCAATGGAACCCTAAAAATCAGAGTCAACGTAAAAAATTCATATCTCCACTCTCATTCAATATCAAGAAATGAAATTGATTGGAATCGATTGGACATTCAATGCCATCATCCCTCCGCCTTGAATGGGAAAGGGGGTATGATCTCTCTATCGGGGAATAGCGTTTGATCGGCTGTCCTTTTTCCTTGATAACTTATAAACAAAGCGTCGGAGACAAAAATTTCATTAGTTTTCGTCTCCAAATAACCCCACGAGCTACCCTCACGATATGCCAGATCTATTTCGTATCAAACTTTAAAAGATACTTGGATATCCTCAATGCGAAAAAAAAAATTTTTATGGGAAATGAATATTTAAATAACGCATTGGACACTTGAAAATGCCTAACGTAATGATCATTTGCACCGATACTATTCTATTATTTATGAATGATGCATATAAAATCCAATAATTCGGTGAATAAAATGTCCAATCATCGATGATCTCCACAGATACGAAAGTAGTTTTCATTCTGAACAGAATAAATCGGGATCTAATGAATAAAACGCAGCCGAGTAACCGTTCATTATGATAATACGTAGGCGTGTGCTCGTCTACATTTATATTGAAGTATGCAAAGCGAATGTCATCAAGGTTTCCGCGTGGGCCACTTTAGTTATCCACACTTCAGTGATTTTTATTATTTCGGTGAGCTTGTTTGGTTTATTAAATCAATGAATTCAGCATGTGAAAAAAATCTCGGTATTCCGGAGTGATGGGTGCGCTGTAGATGCTCCCGTTGATTCCTAGAATGCACAAAAAAATTTTTTATGATTGCGTGTAGCTGCATTCCACTCGTAATGTATACAGTGTTTCAAGTCAAGGATCATAAAATCAGAGTGTGCATAACTATTTGCGGGGTTTAGGTTTTTTCAGCCAATACCGTAAGACTAACGGATATCAGAATGGTCGTAATGAATCGGGATGAAGATCTCGATAATCTATCATACGCCTTGGGAATTTGCTTGCATTTTAAAAGAAGAAATCTCTGGAGTTGGATAAATAAATTGAAATTTCATGGACAATCACCTCATGATTTTTAGGAGAGTGGGATTGAATGCAATTTACAATCATGAAATTTGAGATTTTACTGAAAATTCAATGAAATTTGGAATTTCCTGAACAGCATTGAAATGAGAATTCTTTGAACTATTCGAGTTTCCAATGAAGTCAGGAGTACTCAGTGCCGAATTACGATCAATTTTCAATTGATTAACAATTCCAGAATATATTTAACGGAATGGTTTTAATCTCTGCTAGTTTTCAGGGAATAATTCAACTGGAATTTCCAGTTCTCATTGATTTTTCCATGAAATTCTGGATTTTTAATGACGAAATTTACTGCATTTTCAGTGGAACTAAAACGGGATAAAATTTTTCAAAACGTGTACCGGGAGTTTCAGCCAAGAATCTTTAACAGTGTACATTTTTTAATTTTTAGAATAATTTAAACTACTAGATGAATATTTTTACGGAACACAGAGTATTCAGGTCAAATAATCAAAGAAGTATTGACTTTATATCATGAAATTATGAAAACTCTTTTTTCTTGAAGAATATAGCGAACATCCAATTAAATAATCAATATTTCTAGTGCGGCGTTGAATATTCGTGTAAAATTATTTACGAAATATGGAATTTCCGTAGAATCGCACGAGGGGAGAATTGCGCGAAAAGAAATGAATATTGATAACCCCAACGAATAAACTTTCTATGTTGAAAACTATAGATTTATGCTAGAATATTCGGAGTCAGTTCATACTTTTTCAACTGGATTAACGGAATTCAATTGCAGTGTCACAAATCTTTCGAAACAACTTCATTTTTTTTTCTAAATTGAAGACAAATATTTATTTTTGAAAACAAAGTTGAAATTTCATGAATAGTCGATTATTAATTTTCAAGAAAGTTTTAGATTTCCCTGAAAATTCACTGAAATTTTGGATCTGTAAACAGTATTGAGTGAGAATTCCTCAATCTATTAAAATTTTCAATGGAATCATGAATATTCAGAGTCGAATTAACATCAATTTTCAATTAATTTAAAATTCGAGAATATATTACCGGAATTTTCCTGATTTCTACTAATCCTCAGAGAATAATTAAACAGAATTTACCATGAAATTATCCATGAAAATGAATTCCATGAAATTTTGAATCTTCTCTGGAACCGAAATGTGATAAAAATTTCCAAAAAATCTACCGAAAATTTCAGCGAAAAATTTTCAACATTGTTTACTGAAAATCTGAAAATTAATAAATAAAAAAAAACAGATGCAAGAGCTCGCAGTTACCATTAATGAAAATGTGAGCCACATCCTCATGCGGACTTTCAATGATAATTTCTGTGCCATTGCATATTTTTCCGCCTTAAAAAATCCAGAATCAGAATTAGAATTTTGAAGTAGAATAACAGAGTAGACTGTGCGTGCCACCTGGGCGATAACTCGCCCTAGCACCAGCAAAGGTACTTTCCCTACTCGACCATTGGCACGTGGTCAATAGCGTAAAGAGCCATTAGCATCAACCCTGGCTGTATTTAGATTCAAATACACGCAACCGGAAGTGGAAGTACGCACTGAAACATCGCGGATATCACCTTGGGCACGCGCACCCAGTTGTCTCAGGACCTCAAGGGGCTCGGTGGGGGATCTTAAATGAGTGCACGTGGCCGGAAACGATTTTTGAAAATTTATGAATTCTTTTAGAATAACTTGACTGCACTTTGTGTTTAGTTTCCCTCGGCCATCTTCACATCGAATGGGGATAACGCAATTTTCATACACTTTTGAAAATTTTTGACTGAAAGTCCTCGGATACTTTCAGTTTTTTACGATTTGTTCTCTCTCTCCACCCCCCCCCCCCCCTCAACGCCCTGCTAAATAAAATGAAAATTCAATGCATGAAACGAACTAGTGAGGGAGTCATGATGACATTAATTATCGCTTCATGCTGTTTGAATTTTGACGATTTAATTTTTCATCAATTCCAGACTGAAATACTCCTCAAAAAAAATAATCTGATTTTTTACGAATAATGCTATATTTAAAATTTGTTAATATGAAACTGTAAATTTACTACTAAGTGAATAATTCAAATTTCTTGAAAGGGGATTTTCGATTACATAAGTAATCGTCAATCTTCCTACCTCGAATTATTGATTGATAAAATAGTTGAAAATTTGAATATTTGAATTGATGATACTTGAGTACTCAAGAAATTTCAAGAGTGATGTTATCTAATTAAGGGCTACAACAATAAACGTAATAAAATATTACAAATTTGGCTATCCCTGCTCCAAATCATATCACTCCCTGAATGCCCATTAATATGAAACTGTAAATTTACTACTAAGTGAATAATTCAAATTTATTAAAAGGGGATTTTCGATTACATAAGTAATCGTCAATCTTCCTACCTCGAATTATTGATTGATAAAATAGTTGAAAATTTGAATATTTGAATTGATGATACTTGAGTACTCAAGAAATTTCAAGAGTGATGTTATCTAATTAAGGGCTACAACAATAAACGTAATAAAATATTACAAATTTGGCTATCCCTGCTCCAAATCATATCACTTCCTGAATGCCCATTAATATGAAACTGTAAATTTACTACTAAGTGAATAATTCAAATTTCTTAAAAGGGGATTTTCGATTACATAAGTAATCGTCAATCTTCCTACCTCGAATTATTGATTGATAAAATAGTCGACAATTTGAATATTTGAATTGATGATACGAAATTTCAAGAATGATGTTATCTAATTAAGTGCTTCAATATTGACCATAATAAAACATTACAAATTTGGCTATCCCTGCTCCAATCGTATCATCCCTGAATGGCCACTAATATGCACGTTAATATGAAACTGTAAATTTACTACTCAGTGAATAATTCAAATTTCTTAAAAGGGGATTTTCGATTACGCAAGTAATCGTCAATCTTCCTACCTCGAATTATTGATTGATAAAATAGTTGACAATTTGAATATTCGAATTGATGATACGAAATTTCAAGAGTGATGTTATCTAATTAAGTGCTACAATATTAACTATAATAAAATATTACAAATTTGGCTATCCCTGCTCCAATCGTATCCCTCCCTGAATGCCCATTGAATCGCCGACTGAAATCCCCTCTAAACCTAGAATTTTCAATTCCAGCCAAAGTGAGAAGCCGTCAGCCTCGTCCTCGGAGTGCTCCGAGGTGGATTGGTCCTGGGTGGAGGAGCTGGAGCACCACCGCTCCCGTCCCCCCTCGAAATCCTCCGCCTCCCACCAGCCCCCCGTCCCCCCCTCAAACACCACTCCAACCCCCTCGTTAAACGATCCCCCGAGTGATCCCATCCCCGGTAAAAGTCACCAGACAGCCGAGCCCGCGAGTGAAGAGAACGTGCGGTTGGAGGGACAGCAGCTCGTGCGCATGCGTCCCCCGAGCGACTACAATCCTCTCTCAAATGGCAGTGTCGCGATGTCCGTCGAGGCGACGGGCAAGTCCTCACCCGCTAGTGCAACCGATCCCCCGCACAACGATGACACCAGTCACGATGCCACATCGATGACAACAATAACAACAACTATCGACGACGAATCGCCCCCTCAAAATGACGATTACGACAGTTCAATTTCACGGGATGTCATTCAAAATTCACCCGCCAACTCGTGGGTGCGCGCGTCAATGCGAAGACTTCGGCATCTCAGGCTTCCGGAGGCTGACCGAGCAAGAAGAGCACCGCCACCGTCAATCGCAACGGATTCTATGACTGAATCGTCTGTCATATCAGCACCAAATTCACTACCTGATATTGCACTTATTGCACCGGAAATTCTGGCTGCACAGACCAACGGCACCAGCTCTGGAACAGTGCTGAGACCGTCGAGTGCGCCGGTCGTGAGGAACTCGAGTTCGGGGATCGTTACGCCGAGGAGAGGACGCAGGAATACCAGGTCCAGAACGCCGGGAAGTGGGGAGAGGGGCAGGAGGCAGAGTGCTAGTGGATCTTCCTCGAGGGATATTTCGATAAATAGTGGTAGTGCTAGTGCTTCCGTTAGTCCGGTGTCGAGGTCGCCGCAGCATCAGAGTACTGCGAACTTCAGCAGAAGGTAAGACTACTGTTGAATTTTAATTGGTAATTTCGACGGTTTGGGCGGTTTGTGCATGAGCAATTTTGGTAGATTAACTTCAGAGGGCTTTTCCTGCGGCTGCAAAAAATCTTGATAAAGAGTGCTTTGTGAAAACTATTCATCATCGGGGTAAAACGATGTTAAATTCATGCTGAAGGAAAAATTTCATAGAGCGAATTTCTTTTTTTTTTTATTAAGAAAACAAATTTTGAAAATTTTCGGCGATGAGTCATTTTGAAGTCTAGGGTTTTCAGTGGGTCATTTCAAACAACAAATGTCTCATATTTTCCCCCAACGCCATTGTACGGATAAAACTATCAACTGCATCTGCGAAATTTAATTCAGTAGCGAAGTGGTAAAAGGAGATGAGTCAATTTTGACTATTGACCAGTTTTCAATCAATATCTCGAAATCTAAGGGAGATAGCAAAATTTTTGTTATAACCTTTTTTGTGGAGCCGATTGAGTGCTACCACAAATGTGATTACGAAAATTTCGCTATCTTCCTTAGATTCGGAAATATTCCTCAAAAACTCAACTGGGAGATAAGTCGACTTATCTCAGTTTACCACTTAACTACTGAAATATATAAATTTACACGTCTATGCAAAAAAATACGAGATGGCCGGTTGCATCCTTAACCCTACTCTGGTCATCAAACGCGACCCTGCGACTTTGGTCACCTCCTCGGGGATTCCCCGCCGTATTATTTAGGCTCCAGCGTTGCCGAATTCACTCTACACTGCCCGCGCGCGTTCAGCGAGTTTCCGGCAGCGTCGCGTCCTGGGCGATTTCATTTAAAATGAGAAAAAATAATTCATCTGTTCAAAATGATTTGTTTTCTTTAGGAATTTTGGTAAATATGTTGTTCTAAAAATTACTATAATTACTATAACTATAAATTACTATAACTTCAATTGCCAAAGTCAAATTTTTTTGAATTTTTCCGGTTAGCCAGTCAATTGCAGGGTGGCCCAATCTAGGGTTAACCCTATATATTAACGAATAAAAGTCTAGATTCAAACAAATAAAACAGAAGCCTCAAGTCGGTCTTTTAGATTTGACAAACTTGTGCCCTTTATCAATTATAGTGGAGATATGTGACGTTATAATATCCTCAGATCCATCACATAATTCCATAAATTCATTCACTGCATTGCAAATTGGATTTTGTTTATTGTTAATGAAATTCAAAAATTAATGCAAATGTCAGTTTGATGTAGCCTAGACAGCGCGTGTAAAGTTCGCACCTCGCACAAGTATGAAAGAAGAGCCTAGTACAACTATGAAAGAAAATTTCACAGTGCCTTTCCTAAAGCTGACAAAATTTCAAACCAAAAATTTCTTCTGAAGTTTTTCCTCTAAAATCGCCTCATTCTGTTCTGTTCCCCCACCGTCTCCCACTATTAGACGTGAAGAGGTAGCGTGGAATTCAGTGACTTGAATGCCTGACAACGAAAGTCTTGACAGTGTCCAGAAACCGCTTCCCTGATGAATTAAATTGTAAACATTCAGAAGAACAACAACGTGGGAGGAATTCATTCCTATTGAGTTGCAAACTCGTACATATATCCGCACCTAGATTAACGGTTTATTTAAACTCCTTATCTTGATAAAAAGACCGCGTAATCATCTGGTGTTCAGCTCAAGTGGATTCTATACTATTACAAAGCAATCGATAAGGATTTCGTGCACGTGTGCGAATATTATTGCTGCGACGTCCCTGGCTGTCCTTGAAATCCAACGATTGTTTTTTTTGCTTGCGAATGGAAGCATTATGTTCGTCAAATCCAAAATTTCAAATTTTTCGTGTCAGGATAGCTAAGTTTGGCTTCAGGAATTGAAATGTGCTAGTTTTTGACAATGCCGCGATGTATATATGTCTGTGTGTGTATGTGAGCGACAGTTTTTCGACGATAACTGAAAAAATAATTGTTTACATTAATCCAATTGTTAATTAATATATTCTTCCCAATGCCATCTTGACCGAGTTCGATCATGAGATTGATTACATCATCTGTTGTTGAGAAAATTCATTTTGAAACTAATATTCAGGGAAAGGTGAAAAATGTTAATGTTGGGGCAATGTTGGGACAATGTTCGCTGCCAACGTTGGGAGAATGTCAGCTGTCAACGTTAAGACAATACTGGCTGCCAACGTTGAGGCAATTTTGACAGCCGATGTTGCGACAATGTGGAATGCCAACGTTGGGGTAATGTTGGGGCAATGTCGGATGTCAATGTTGAGGCAATGTAGGCTACCAACGTTGGAACAATGTGAACTGTCCATGTTGAGACAATGCTGGCCACTAACGTTGTGGTAATGTTGACTGCAAATGTTGGGACAATGTGGGCTTACAACATTGGGGCAATGTCGGCTGTCAATGTTGAGACAATGTTGGCTGTCAGCGTTGAGGCAATGCAGGCTACCAACGTTGGAACAATGTTAACTGTCAATGTTGGGGCAATGCTGGCTACTAACGTTGGGGCAATGTTAACTGTCAATGTTGGGGCAATGTTGGCTGCCAACGCGGGGACAATGTTATAATCAACGAATCATTGAACTTCAATTAACATAGATCATCATGGAAATTCCATTCAAAAGCAAATCGCGAATTTATTATCAAAAATATACTGATCAAGTTGTGACGAAAGAAATTTCCCACTTGTTTTTTTCTCTAAAAAAATGTAGTAAACTTAAAAGGAGGTGTTTATGGGGAGAATAACCGGCTCATGCACTGCGAATTGCTCCCCTGTGCCCTTTTATGGCTCTTCAAATATAAATATTATTCGCAGAGTCTACATGTGGGCGGTGTTTTTTTTTTTTTCAATGTTTTCGGCAATTATATCACGCGTCTCTCCTTTCTTGTCTTCGGCATCACGATGCCCTTGGAGTTCCCTCGGCATGACAAAAACGAAATTCAATTCATGAATCGAATTAGTGAGAACGCTTCGCCGGTATTAATTATTGTATTACCGTTAGGATTAGTTTTTCATAAATTCCGAAACGGAATGGAGGATCAGAATACTGGAGGGACAGTGAGCAATAGCGTAACGATATCAGAGGAGTGAATGTACATAATCATATATTCTCTGGGTAATCCTGATTCAACGAGAATTCCTCCAGTGTAAGACGTGAATAGAATCCGGAGAATGAGACAGTACAATGTTGGAAACAAAATGAAATTTCAGGGACTGTTGAGTAGTAATTTTTCGGAGAGTGATATTGCATTTTTTTAGCAATGTGATATTGACGGCAAATTTCGACTGGAAAAATGATAAAATTTGTGATTTCAGTGAAAATTTAATGGTGTTCAGTATCTTTGAGTAGTAGAAAAACGAGGAGTCTCAAACCTATTTAAATTTTCAATTGAAATATGAATATTTAGTAACGAATTTTGTTAAGTTTTAAATTAATTGAAAATTTAACGATATATTCATCTGAATTTTTCGGATTTCTTTTTCTCTTGATGCAATAATTGGGCTGAAATTTATAATTTCCATGGATTTTTTCATAAAATTTTGAATTCTTAATGACGAAGTTCCTTAAAATGTCCAGGAGAGTGATATTGAATTCAATTTCAGTCGAAAAACATCATGAGATTTCAAGTTTTGAAGCAGTGGGGAGATGATAATTCCTCAACTTATTTGAATTTTCAATCAAAACATGAATATTCAATAAGAAACTACACTGATTTTATAATTAATTGACCATTCAAGAATACAAACACCTGAATTTACTTGATTTCTGTTAATTTCACGGAATAATTGAGCCAAATTTCACAGTTTCTGTTGATTTTCCATAAAATTGTGAATTTTTAATTACGAAATCCCTTGAAATTTCACTAAAAATACAATCTGATAATACCTTCACTCATCGGGAAGCTAAAATTTTCCGTAAATTCCAGCCAAAATTTTTTAACAGTGTCCATTCTGCCGCAGTGAGAGAAAAACAAAATTCTCAAACAAGTCTTGTTTGGGCCAACAAAATCATTTGTTGAAAATTGCCAAAAAATAATTGTTTGGTTCGAATTTGAAAGTCTCAATCATGAATAATTGCTTTGCTTTCAACAACAACGAAATATTTAGCTCAAGAGTCGAATCATTCATAGAAGAAGAATTCGGTGGCTTTTCAGGATAAAAATATCTTTTATAGAGGGAAGTTCATCAAGAAATATTTTAATATTTGAGAATTAATTTTTCATCCGTAATTATTGTATAGCCGAAACGACAAACTGCTATCCCTCGCTTCCCATAAAACTAGCATTTGCCGGGAGCAAAATACTATATAATAAAAATTTTTTGAAACCAAAATATATTTTTGCAATAAAAATGTTCAATCTCAGCGGACGCGTCGCATGTTTGGCACAAAAAACTCCCTTTTCGATCATTTTTAACAAACGACTTATTTGGCACAAGTAAGACCTGTTTGAGAACTCCTGTTTTTCTCTCAGTGCGCTGCACCGGTAGTTTCTCTTGTTCTTCCCCGGTATGAATTTTATTCCGATAATTCGAGTGATATAATAAAGCACTAAAAAACGAGCGCTTCAAGTGCTTGAGATAACGGTACGTCCTCGAGGTTACGCATCACGACGATGAACCGAGCAAATCTAGGACATTTCTTTGTTCTTCCGTTCCTCCAT
The DNA here is from genome assembly GCF_001412515.2 of Diachasma alloeum. NCBI lineage: Eukaryota > Metazoa > Arthropoda > Insecta > Hymenoptera > Braconidae > Diachasma > Diachasma alloeum. The sequence continues at coordinate 1,909,152 of NW_021680410.1, forward strand.
TCCCCCCTGTCTCCTCCCAACTTGAGTGATGATTTTTTTTCGTTTTCAATTTGAGGAGACCATCGAGGAAAGGAATCACTCGTCGGCTCACTCGAGTCTTTCACTGTTCCGAAGTTATTATTTTATGAAAAAAATCATACCGACGTCCTTGGATGCGTTTAATGTCTCTCGATATATCTCATTTCCTCTTTCTGTCGGCATGTTTTTGCGCACATGAATGAACCACTGAATTTCACGGTTGCTGAACTTCATGAGGTTCTTGGAGGATTCTTTCTTGGGGTGATCTATAACGAAAGTGACCGGTGTCACGAGACTGGGCAATTTGGGGAGGGATGGGGGGAAATCACGCCATTTCCTGTTTTCGATTTTTAACGCTTTATGCGATTAATTGGATTATATGGAATTTATGGACGGCCGTCGATACAGCTGGCGCTGTTTTCTCTTGATATGTAAAAGCCTTTCGTTATCAGTTGAAAATTAAATGAAAGTGAGCGTAGGATGGAAGACAGCAAAAACATTAATTTAATAAATTGTAATGGTGAAACACCTGGGACTAAAAGAGTTCTAGTTTTTGGTTGAAATTTCCGTTAGATTTCTTGGACATTTATATCACATCGTAGTTTCACTGAAATTTCAAAAGTTTGTTTTTTTTTTCATGGAAAAAGCAATGAAAACGGTAAATTTTTATTTAATTATTGCATAAAAATTTGTAGAAATCAGAAAAATTCATGAATGTTTATGTTTTGATTGATAATTTAAGTGATTTGGGAAAGTCCTCGCCTTCCTGGTGGTTAAAAATTTGTAATTTCATTGAATTCTCAAAAATTTTGATAACTCCTTCAGAATTTTAGATATTCATCAAGAACTGGCGCCAGAATGGAATTCACTTAAACCATTTGCCCACTTCACCACTGAATTCGATTCATTAAAGAATTCTTTTTTCAATTATCGTCGAAAAACAATCGTCAATCTCCTGAGGCCAAAACTACTGCCCCATCCTGCCCTATCCTGCCCCAAAAAATTGTAAATTTCAGATTTAACGAGGACAATGTCTCCATTTGGAGGTAAAATTCTATAAACCCCCAATTTCGTCCTGGCAAAGAGCCTCCAACCACGAAAGCCCTCCCCGAGTAATCCCCAATCTCGTAAAATATTCCTCAAAAAAATCCCCAACCAGCAATCGTTCACGTGATTGGTTGGAGAACGGAAGGCGCCCATGGTCAGGGTGAGATGGCCAAGTGTGATTCCAGCACTGGACTATCACGAAGGGTCAAATTAAATCTGCTGTTAGCCAACTCCCCTCCGATAATACCCTCGTGGCCTCGCTTCAGTGACGTTCATCAGGCAACACCAGCCCCCTGCATGTGTACGTTTATGGCATTAGCGTGTCGACGCTCCAAGTGATGGTATATACATGCCAGGACTCCGTGACTATTGATTATTTTCCAGCCGCTGGTCAATTCAACTGGACACCACAAGCTCCCTTGTAGTTTTCAAGGAGCAAAAATTGGTATTTACTGTACTAGTTGCTGGTTGTAACGGTGAAGAATCAGGAGCGTAGAACCGGTGGAAAATGCACTCGATACACCAGTTTCATGATTAACTTGAGAGGAGATTGATGGAGTTTGAAAAATGCCCTCGCCAAGCTCGTTTTTTCATAGAAAACTGCTCCGAAGCAATTATCGTGGGTTCATCCGTGTCGAACGTGCGCGGAAATAGTTTCAGCCGGTGTTTCCTGGCCTGGGATCAACCCGGAACAATACCGGTTTATCACTGTGCATCGGCTTTGAGGAATACTACCTGTTAATGGATAGCGCAGACGTGGGGCTTACTGGATTACATTTTTTTTTAATTTAACAGGGCATTGTCGTAGCGTGGGAAGAACGCTTGGTCCTTCCGCATTTTATGTGTGAGCTTTCATGCAATTTCATGGGACATTTTTTTTGGTGAGAATTTCCTCTTTTATTTGATCCTGAACTGCCTCGGAGAGTGGGGAATTTGTGAGTGAATTTTTCTGTACACTAGGCGGGACGCTTGCCCGGCTGTTTGGAATTGACTCTTCAATGCATTTTTTAAACTCGACTAATTCTTGACTTCATTGAGGAATCGTGAATTGCCACATAATCACCCGTAACAATTGATCAAGTACACTGAGAGAAAAACGACAAAGTTCTCAAACAAGTCTTACTTGCGCCAAAGAAATCGTTTTTTGTAAATTATCAAAAAAGGATTTTTTTGGTGCCAAGCATGCAGAGAGTGCGCCGGAATGAAAAATTTTTGTCGCGAAAATAGATTTAGTAGTTCAAAAAAAATTGCATTCTCTGTACACGCAAGAAATGCCATTTTTAGCACTACTCCTTCGTTGTTCGATACTCCCAAACGTATTTTGCTCCCGAAAAATCTTTGTTTTACGCGAAACAGGGGATAGTAGTTTTTCGTTTCGGCTGTCTAATAATCACAGACAAGAAATGAACCCTTAAATGAAACAATAATAATGATATGATAGCAATTTTGTAACTTAGGGATAAAATATTTGTTGATAAATTTTCCTCTATATGAGATATTTTCATCCTGAAAAGGCACCGTCTGGTGTGAATTATCCGCCTCTTGAGCCAAATATTTCGTTGCTGTCGAAAGCAGAACAATTATTCATGTTTGGGACTTTCAAATTCGAACCAAACAAATTCTTTTTTGGCAATTTTCAACTAGCGATTTTATTGGCTCAAACAAGACTTGTTTGACAAGGTGTTTGTTTTTCTCTCAGTGTGGATTTAGTGAGACAAATCACACGTCATTTCAAAGATCTGCTTGGAATCTTCAAATTGGCTTCAAATTCCATTACAGTGCCACGGAAATTTAATGGGAAAATCAATGGAAACGGGGAATTTTAGTTGAATTATTCCCTGAAAATTCATAGAAATCAGGAGAATTCAGATAAATTTGCTTGAATTTGTAATTCATTCTCAATTCAGTGGAATTTTGTACTGAATATTCATATTTTTATTGAAAAATTAAGTAGGTTCGTGGATGCTCGTTTTCCTGATGCTCAAAAATTGGAATTTCGTTGAATTTTGAGTGACATCTGAAATTTCATGACTTTTTGCATGGGTTTTGCTGGATTACATTTCTTCGTTTCATAGGAAATTGTCGTAGCGTGGGAAGAACACGTGGTCCTTCCGCATTTTATGTATGAGATTTCATACAATTTCATGAGACATTTTTTTGGTGAAAATTTCCTGTTTTATTTGCTCCTGAACTGTCTAGTAGAGAGTAGAAAATTTCTGTCTGAATTTTTCTGTACATTCCTTGGAAATTCTTACCTAGTTATAGTTCCACGGAAGATGAAGGGAATTTTGTAATTGAAAATCTAAAATTTAATGGAAAAATCAATATAAACTGGGAATTTCAGGTGAATTATTCTCTGAAAATTCATCAAAAAGATTAGAATTCAGGTAAATTTGCTTGAATTTGTAAATCCTTCAATTCAGTGGAATTTTGTACTGTATGTTCATGTTTTGATTGAAAAATCTAGTAAGTTGGTGGATTCTCGTCTTCTGGCTGCTCAAAAATGAGAAATTCCATTACATTTCAAGTAAAATCTGAAATTTTATAATTTTTTCTCCTCTACTTCAAATTCAATGTCACTTTCCTGAAAATTACTACTCAATTGTCCATGACATTTCAACTTCTTTCTAATAGTGTAAATGGATGAAAATGCAACAATCTATAGTCTAATTTTTTTCTATCTCTCAACAACAACTTAGTTTCAATTTCTCGCGAAAATTAACAGAAAAATCCAAGTTTTGAGTTTCTCTTTCTTAGATTTGACGGGAAACGCGGGTATTATGTGCGCCGGAAGCCGACTTTTACAGCTGTTCGTAAAAACCAGGTGAGAGTCGACAATTCGTGATGCATATGGTGTATTTCGTCATGTTTATTCTACCCTTGTTGTTCATCAACTTTACCGCGAAGGATAACGAGAGGATATAACTCATTCTGGAAAATTGTTGGAGGAAATAATCCTCCATTCCATATCAATCATTCTTAGAAGTTTATTATCGTTATCGTGCACTGTCAAACTTGCGCAAAACTGGTTCTCACAACTCAACTTTCCCTAGGATGATATTTCAAAATATTTATTTTGTTCTCCTGTTTTTCAACGATTTTTATTCAGAATTTCTCTTTGTAACATTTTTATTTCCCATTTTGTGAAATTATTTTCTTCCATCCGTCACATTGATGATTCAATCATTAAGAATAATTACTTTATAAAACAATGTTATAAAATAATTTCTCACTATAAAAAAATCCTTTCTAAAAAAAGCATGAGGAATATCTCGAACGAGTGGAGAAAGTAAGGCGATTTTCATGAATACAATCGTCTTGCGGCGAATTTTCATGAACTCCGCCTGACAAATAAAAGAGAATTGAATACCATTCCATGAACCATGAATAAACGAATCATAATTGTCCAAATCATTTAGGTCAGAGGACAATAGAATAATTCTACTTTCTTAATATTGCGTTTACTAAGGTTTTCTTCGAACAAAGTTGATTAGAATTAATAGCTAGAATTATGAGATTAGCTCACATATTTGACTTTAAGGATAGGAGAATCTGAATGCAATATAGTGAAAATGATGATCGATTTTTTCACTTTGAACAAATAATATTAATATCCAAATACAAAATTTCTGATATGAATAAAAAGAAGCTGTGACTCAACATTTCAAATGAAGTTTTAATGTTTAATTTGGTGCTGAAAACACGAGATGACAATAGTCTAACCGCGGAATTATATTGATGAGATGAACAACAGATTAATTGAATTGCCGTGTGAAATAACTAAAAATTGATAACAGTGTGGGCACGCACTTTTACCAGAGTATCAACAAACATTGAATTTCAGAAATTCACACTCTAAAGTGTATTCTACAAGGAATTGAATTGTAATTATGATTAAAATCTTATTCAGTGAGCATAGGAATTAGAGCACGAGCAAATCATTTATTGTAATATGAAATTCAACAGCTGATAAATTGGAACATATGATTCTCATCGGTCGTATTGGTTGTGCAATGAGAATGCTTATAAACAATTAATTGAAAAAAGGAATATCGAATCTGACAGGAAAAGAAAAGGGCATCAACCCCCCCCCCCCCAATTATTTCGAATAAAATTCACTTTCTTCTCCCGACGAAAATACTTGAATGGAATAATCAAATGAAAATAGATTCTAACACATACGCCGCAGTCAAAGGTGAACATGCAGAAGTCCCGGTCGATCGCAAAACTAGTGGAGATTGGCTTTTTCCCCATTGTTCATTGTTCAATGGATCTCTCGTAAAACGCATCCATTCGGTTTTGTTGTACGTCCTCCCCCTGTGTGTCGAGGATACCTTTGATTGTATGATCAGGAGTGCGTGGCTCCGGTTCGTCTTCCTACGCGTCCGCAATCGCACCGCACCCATGTGCAATGCAACTCGCTTGTTGCTTCTCTCAGGCCTACGCACTACAGGGCGGGCGGGGGCACTTTAGGTCTCACCGTGTTGCTTCATTCCTTTCTGTGCAAGTGGGAATCAAACTACTTTGCGAATGTCAGGATGTCAGTCAATTTACTGCTGTCCTGTCTAAAATATTACAGTGAATGGAATACATGAACAAGTGGGAAATCGCATTCGTCAGAAAATGGTTAATATTTTTTTTTTATAAATTAGGAATTTGCTTGTGAGCGGAAGTTTTATGACGGTTTATTTTAAATTGAATTCAGTTATTCATTGTTTTCAACTTTGCCTCAACGTTAAAATTTTTTACCTTTCCGTGAATATTGAAAAATGATTTTTTTCAACAACAGATGATGCAGTCAATCTCATGATCGAACCCTGTCAAGATGACATTAGAAAAAATATTTTAAATCACAACTGCATTCATTTAAACAATTATTTTGTCAGTCATCGTAAAAGAGCGATCGGTCACACACATATACACACCCACCCATACATACATACATGCGGACGTCGTGTTTAAAAAAAAGCATGGGTAATATCTCGAATCGAAAGTGTGAACACGTTTTGCGTCGAATTTTCACGAAGCCCTCCTGACAAATAAAAGAGAATTGAATACTATTTTATGAAACATGAATAAACGAATCATAATTGTTCAAATGATTTAGGCCAGAGGAAAATAGAATAATTCTACTTTCTTAATATTGCGATTACTGAGGTTTTCTTCGAACAAAGTTGATTAGAATTAATAGCTAAAATTACGAGATAATCTCACATTTTTGACGTTAAGGATAAGAGAATCTGAATGCAATATAGTGAAAATGATGATCGATTTTTTCACTTCGAACAAATAATATTAATATCCAAATACAAAATTTCTGATATGAATAAAAGAAACTGTGACTCAATATTCCAAATGAAGTTTTAATTTTTAATTTGCGCGGAATTATATTGATGGGATGAACAACAGATTAAATAAATTACCGTGTTAACGAACTAAAAAAAAATATTTTAATGACAAGACATTGATCACAATCTATAGCAATGCCCGCAGTACAATCAGCAGAAAACAAAATTAAAAGAAAAGTTGAGAGCAAAAAATTATTCCCCCCCCCCCCCCCCTACACTACAAAAAAATTTGCAAGGGCAACTGACTTTAAATATGTAGAGCAGATTTGTAATTTTCTAAAAGAATGTAATGTTAAAGTTTAGAACTAAAAAAAAAGTAATAATAATAATAACAAAAATAATAAAAATTTTGACATACTGTAATGTCGAAAAATCAAAATGAAATATTCTTAACCGATAATTCAATCATGTGAAGTTAAACACCAAAATTGTTGAAACTCACGACAGTGTAAATAATTTAAACTCGGAATTGAGCACTTTGAACAATGAAAAAAAAAGAAAAATTGATAACAGTGTGGGCAGAACATGAGCGAATAATTTATTGTAATATGAAAATTTCACAGCTGCTGAATTGGGATAAATGATTATCATCGATCGTACTGCTTTTTGCAATGAGAATAATTATAAAAAATTAATAGAAAAAGAAATAAATGAGTACACGATTGAATGGCCGGAGTAATTAATTAATTGAATAATCACTCAATAAATAAATGACTAGAAACGTAACAAAGAAGGTGTACACCACATCAGGAAAAATATTCAACTCGCGTGTTGTTTAATTGCAAGTTATGACATTTCTCTTCCTCATTATTATAAATGAATACGTACTGCGTAATGTTTTGTTCTTGCACATGTAACATAGTTGCTGACGGAAGGGTCTTGACCCAGATGTATATCGCGATAATAAGCAAAAGAAAGAGACATTGTCGTGGAAATACCCTTTCGATCTTACTTACCGTTGTTTCGAAATTTTCGGCGAGTCCGGGAAACAATGATCGAGAGGCACTCGAGACAATGTTCTTTGCCTCGTTATTTCTGTTCTGTTTGTTTACGCTCTGATCGGACACTTGAGGATGTCGCAAAGTGAAGGCTTTGCGAGAAATTATAGCCGTAGTTGAATGTACAATGAGAGAATGAGATATTTTTCCACGGGTTATTAATTATAGAATCGTCTTGAGGGATTTTTTTTTATTTTTTTTTATTTTTATTTTTTTGTTTTTTTATCTTGAGGGATTTTAGGAGATTAGTTTACGGCCCAGATGTATCTTTCGAACGTTATCTCGATGTTTTTTTTTCATCTTTCGTCATCTGAAGTTGTCAATTAAGTCCTGCATCATGCAGAAGTTTTGCAAAATTATGAATGAATAATTTTAAAAACGTAGAAAAAATTCTTAATTTTTTCAAAGAGCATTTTTAATTTATATTCAGAATAAGTTGAATAACAAGAAATTGAAAAATGTATCTGATTTACGGTGACAAATGGCGGCCTGTCACCCAATGTCATGCAGGGGGAAGACTGATTTCGTAAATGTTTTCCCACACTGCACAGAGACATTTATTACGGAAAAGGCTCTTTGAAAAAAGTTGTAATATTTTGGAGAATTTTTTAATCACACTTTTATCACATAAAAATGGCAGATGACTACATACCACTGTTTTGAAAATTGAAATACCTAGCTGTCACTTCCCATGAGGAGTTAGTGTTTTGTTATCCACCATGGAAAATGACAGCTAATAGATAATTTGCCACAGCGAATCAGATATTTGTAATTTCCACTTTTTTCAACTCATTCTGAATCCCAATTTAAAACGCTCTTTGAAAAAGTTCAGTTTTCCATGTTTTGATTCGAAACTCAAACAACTTGGCGAATTCTCGTCTCCCCGCTCCTCAACATATTTTAATTTCGCTAAATTCTCACTGAAATGTGCAATTTCATGACTTTTTCCCTTTAAATCGAATTAAATTTCCCATCTAAAAATAAAAAAATTATAAAATCTTAAATGTAAAATTATCTAAACATCAATAACTCCGTCATTCATCTGGGTAATAACTCTCAACTCATCTCCCATCCAGATGATTCAACACACCCGATCAATGACCTCAAAAATCCCCCAGTCACGAGTGAAATTAAATCACGGAAGTCAATTCTTCACTCGGCCTCGCTTCGAATTAAACACCGACAGCGTCTCATATTCGTGTCTCTGGATCGTTTGAAGGACGATGATCATGAAAACTATAGTGGAGCGGGAAATTTGATCGGCCGCTTAATCAATTTGATCATAAGTCAACACTGTTCCTTCCTCCTCCCTAAGCCCCCCCCCCCCCCCCTTCCCCCTTCCCGCCTCTGGTCTAGACTCTAGACCATTCAAGTCGTCACGGTTATTTAATTAATGTCGACGATTTTTTGTCCCTTCGTAATTGACCGTTTAATTATATTCGCGCAGTCGTTATTCAGGAATTATAATAATTAGATTGGAAATATTTTCGTAAATCAATTGATAGAATTGAATGCATTTGATAATTCCAGGGATTTTATCGTCATTGTTAATTCAAAAATAAAAAATCATAACTAATCTCACACGCATTGATTCACTGAACTGGGAAGGTTAATAGTAATTAGAAAAGAAAGAATAATAATTTTTTTTTTCACATAAATTCTAATGAGAAAGTAAACAAAAAAATTGTTGTTCCTGCGTAATTGATCATTTAACTATATTCACTCAATCGTTACTCAGGAATTATAACAATCAGATAGGAAATATTTTTCAAAATCAAAAGATCGAATTGAGTGGATCTAATAATTCTACTGATTTTATCATCATTATTGATTAAAATATTAAAAAAATCATGACTAATTTGGAGTCAAGGATCTTTTAAGAAAGAATAATTATTTTTTCCACATACATTCTAATGACAAAAACCAAACAAATTGCTCTCCAATAACTCTCCATAATTGACCATTTAATTACATTCACTCAATCGTTATTCAAGAATTGTAATAATAATACTAGAAATATCCTAAAAATCAATAGGTTGACTTGAATGGATCCAACAACTCCATTGATTTCATCGTCATTATCGATATTACATAGTAAAAAATAAGGACTAATTTCACGCGCATTGATTCATTGAACTGTTAATGTCATTGAGCAAGAAAGAATAATTACAAGAAAGAATAATTAATTTTTTTCACATACATTCTAATGACAAAAACCAAACAAATTTGATTAATTCTCCATAATTGACCATTTAATTACATTCCCTCAATCATTATTCAATAATTATAATAATAAACCTAGAAATTATTCTGAATAATCAATAGATTGACTTGAGTGGACCCGACTCCATTGATTTCATCGTCATTATCGATATTACACTGTAAAAATCATGACTAATTTCACGCGCATTGATTCATTGAACTGTTAATGTCACTGATCATAAAAGAACGAATAGTAATTTTTTTCACATACATTCTAATGAAAAAAGACAAATAAATTGCATTAGCTCTCCATAATTGACCATTTAATTACATTTCCTCAATCATTATTCAATAATAATAATAATAAACCTAGAAATTATTTTAAAAAATCAATAGATTGACTTGAGTGGACCCGACTCCATTGATTTCATCGTCATTATCGATAGTACACTGTAAAAATCATGACTAATTTCACGCGCATTGATTCAGTGAACTGTTAATGTCACTGATCATAAAAGAACGAATAGTAATTTTTTTCACATACATTCTAATGAAAAAAGACAAATAAATTGCATTAGCTCTCCATAATTGACCATTTAATTACATTTCCTCAATTATTATTCAATAATAATAATAATAAACCTAGAAATTATTTTAAATAATCAATAGATTGACTTGAGTGGACCCGACTCCATTGATTTCATCGTCATTATCGATATTACACTGTAAAAATCATGACTAATTTCACGCGCATTGATTCATTGAACTGTTAATGTCACTGATCATAAAAGAAAGAATAGTAATTTTTTTTCACATACATTCTAATGGAAAAAGACAAATAAATTGCATTAGCTCTCCATAATTGACCATTTAATTACATTTCCTCAATTATTATTCAATAATAATAATAATAAACCTAGAAATTATTTTAAATAATCAATAGATTGACTTGAGTGGACCCGACTCCATTGATTTCATCGTCATTATCGATATTACACTGTAAAAATCATGACTAATTTCACGCGCATTGATTCATTGAACTGTTAATGTCACTGATCATAAAAGAAAGAATAGTAATTTTTTTTCACATACATTCTAATGGAAAAAGACAAATAAATTGCATTAGCTCTCCATAATTGACCATTTAATTACATTTCCTCAATTATTATTCAATAATAATAATAATAAACCTAGAAATTATTTTAAATAATCAATAGATTGACTTGAGTGGACCCGACTCCATTGATTTCATCGTCATTATCGATATTACACTGTAAAAATCATGACTAATTTCACGCGCATTGATTCATTGAACTGTTAATGTCACTGATCATAAAAGAACGAATAGTAATTTTTTTCACATACATTCTGATGAAAAAAGACAAATAAATTGTAGTAGCTCTCCATAATTGACCATTTAATTACATTTCCTCAATCATTATTCAATAATTATAATAATAAACCTAGAAATTATTTTAAAAAATCAATAAATTGACTTGAATGGACCCGACTTCTTCGATTTCATCGTCATTATCGATATTACATAGTAAAAATCATGCCTAATTTCACGCGCATTAACTCCTTGAACTGGGAGTGTTAATGTCAATGAATATCAAAGAAAGAACAATCCTTTTTTTCACATAAATTCAAATGACAATAACACCTACACCACCCAGCAATCAATGTTTTTTCTGCGTGATGAATGAGACAAAGTTCTGCGCGGAGTTATGAATACTTTATCAATGACACAGTTGATGGACTATTGACGCAGCTTACCGACCAGGTGAGCTGTAGCACTTGGCTGTGAAAACAAAAGTCCGATAATTATATCGATTCTCGTGGGGACAAAGCGTGCACGATGCACGGAGAGAAATATTCAATAAAAATTACGCATCTTTTGCGTAATTCCGGAGTGAAGTGTGGTTGTAGGAAATTTTACGGTTGTCATAGAATTTATCCAGAGCGTCCCGTAATTTTCATCTGAATCTCCTGTGAAAAATTATGATTGTGTCACTTAAATTTTCTGAGTCGATTCTGTAATCGGTGAGCGAATTGTGAGTTCCGTAATTTTTAGGGAATATTTCTCTCCGGGTGTTGCCTGTAATAATAA
>NW_021680410.1:1921798-1932335 GCF_001412515.2 Diachasma alloeum
TTTTTTTTTTTTTTTTTTTTTTTTCGTCGCTCAGCGACGAACGCTGAGCGAAGCGAAGCGTTCGTGAAACAGCGTCTCACGCACTGAGTGTCAAAAATATTACTAAAGTGATGATTGATGCCGATCTATGGATCTATGATGATTATATCGATCTCCGTCAGGTCAAAAAGTGCACGATGTTGCCTTGAGACATTACATCTAGCGCCTGTAACCAGATTATTATTGTTACCCCTTACGGAGGATTTAATTCTTACATTTCTCATCACATCAGGACTAACCATTGGCTTCACGAATAAAAAGTAATAAAATAAATAATTTTTATTCTCTTATACATCGTTAACAATAACTTTCATTAATGAGAAATAATACTCGTCGGGAATTGAGTTTACAAAATAATTTTGTGCCCTGAACCGCATGAGCTGGAGATAATTTCAGCGTTTCAGAATTTTTATTCGACATTTTCATGCTAACACTCCGGTTAAAGATGATGCATCGATCAAATGCCAGAACACTTTAACACCGAGCACTTGCATCGATGCATTAGAATGCACCCAAGCGCCAGTCTATCCTCCTGACTCATCTGTTCGCCTGATACCTCCGCTGCAACAGCGATGCACAAAGCGCTGCACATGCTCCCTCACTCCACTCTCACATCTCTCCTGTGTGGCCTCGCGGCCTGTGTGCTTTGTCCCTCTTTCACTTTCTTGATATGGTTCGTGTTATAATAGATTTTCACGAGAATCGAGGGTTTTTCCTTTATTTCCGACGAAAAATTGTTTTATTGCAATTTTCGAGAATTGAAATGAGATTAATTCATTATACGGTTTTATTGATATTCATGATCAATTCCACAATTGATTTTTTGACAATTGACAATTGATTCAGCACTTTGAAAATTTTCCCTTAAATCACTTATTTTGAAAGAAACTGTTTCTAAAATGCAACTGTACACTGTAAGGTGGGAAATTCAAGATTTTTTATTACCCTTTTATCTCGGAAATGAGTCAATAGGAGGAAATGTGGATGAACTTTTGTGCACGTGACAAAATGCCGGAACATTTTCCCCGCAAACTACTAATTATCGGGAATTTTATATCCACTGTATTAATGAATTTGTTCAATATAAATGGTGACATTCAGCGGTGAATTACTCGTTATTGAGAATTTAATATCTAGTGCAGTTATAAAACTGTAAATCATAAGGTCTGAATTCCAACATTTTTCATAACTGTTTTTTTATCCGGACTCTACTGATGCTTTCAAGTGGAAATCGCGAGAGAACTTCTTTCTAGCTGAAATTTTTTTCAATAAAACACATTCGCCTTAAGACGAATTTTTTGAAAAATTTTATCTCATTGTAAATTCACTAGTATTTTAAGGAATTTCGTTATTGAAAATTCACAATTGTAGACGAATATCAATATCATTTCATGAAAATTTATAAAAATGAGGAAAATTCTGCGAAATTTGTCACTGAATATTCAGGTTTTGCTGTTCAAAAATTTGGAATTTTATTAAATGTTCAATAAAACCTAAAATTTCATGATACTTGAAGGTTTAAATAGAGTTTAATATCATTCCGCTGGAAATTGTTAGTCAACTGTCCATGAAATTCCAATTGTTTTCTAATAGTCGAGCTGAGAAAATCCCCCACAATTTAAAATTCAACAAGACCCAGAAAATGAACTTCCGTTTTGTCAGCTGTCACTGAAATTTCATGATTTAAATACACTTTAATGTTACTTCCCTCGAAATTACTGCTCAACTGTCCATGAAATTTCAATTTTTGGAGGCATTGTATTCGTCAAATCTGAAATTTCCAATTTTTTGTGTCGGGATAACTAATTTTGGACTCAGGATTGCGAATACGAATAACTGAAAAAATAATTGAATAATTTAACAATAACTGAATAATTTAACTTAAAAAATAATTGTTTACATGAATCCAATTGTGATTTAAAATATTCTTCCCAAGGCCAACCGAGTTCGATCATGAGATTGATTGCACCATCTGTTGTTGAAAAAATTTATTTTGAAATCAATATTCAGCAAAAAGTCGAAAACTTTTACGTTGGGGCAATATTGGCAGCCAACGTTGAGGCAATGTTGGCGGCCAACGACAGGCAATACTGGCAGCCAACGTCGATCCAATATTTAATGCAATGAATCATTGAATTCAATTGAAAACACGTCGTCATAAACTGTTAGAAAATTACTCTTGAAATTCAAGTAAAAAATCTTGAAATTTTTAACAACAAATAATTTACATGGGATTTCCATTGATCTTGTTGTTCATAAATCCGTCAACGTTCTTGAATATTCAATTAAATTTTATTTCTCACGTTCATACGGCAATGAAAATTCCTGAAAATCATGAAAATTCAGTCAACTTTTCTCTGAATTTTCAATCTGTTGCTTATTTTTCGCGATAGGTTTAAAAATCCAATTTGTCATGGAAAATTCAATGATCATTCATAATGAGAAACTTGACTTTATTGAACTTCCAAGATGAATCAGGAATTCTATGAGCAATGTCGTCTGAAATTGATGAAGCTGAAACTAGCGAAAGATTCGACAGCGGAAGATTTGTCTTAGACTAATCTAGGGGTGTACAAATGTTTTTAATTAATGTACAAACTCTTTCGCACTTGAAAAACGTTTGTACATATGATTATTTGACCCTCCTACACGTAAATATCCCTTAAATTGAATTTTCCGGTTCATCTGAAGTTGAATTCAGGCTCAGAATATTGAAAATTCAAAAGCATCTTTTACTTAAATTTCAAAAAATTCCTAATAGCGTACACTGTTGGAAGTTTCTTGAAATTTCAGTCACAATGTCATCTGAATTTTCAATGTCGTGAGTTTGAATTCAATTTCAAATGGGAACGTTCACTAAATTTCTCATTTATCTTGAAAATTCAAGAAAATTGAGTTTTTCATGTTAAAGAATCATTAATTTTTCAATGAAAGCTTGAATTTCCAAACTCATCGTGAAAATTGAACATCATATACAATTGAATTTTCAATAGATTGTAAATTCAGAGAAGTCATTCCCTGAATTTTCAGAATTTTCAAGGTTTTTCAGTGCCGTATGGACTTGAAAATCGAGAATTACTTGAATATTCAAGAAATTAACTGATTCGTCAATGAAGAATTCTTCAAAAATTTCCTGTTACTTTGTCGTTGTTAAAAATTTCAAGCTTTTTCACTTGATATTTAAAGAGTAATTTTTTAACAGTGTAGAAATTCCATTCCCAAGCAAATCGCAAATTTATTACTAAAACTGTATTGACTACGCTGCCACGAAAACAATTTCCCATTTTTTTCCTAACAGCACAGGTGAGAAAATTTCCCACAAACAAATCTCACCAACAAGACAATTTAAAATTCTTTCCCGTAAAATTCTCGCCCTCCGTAAAATTATCCCGTAAAATTATCGCCTTCCGTTCTGTCAGCTGTGACCACTTCTCAACCTGCTCCAATTCTCCACCATCTCCCCTCGCACAAACACAATTGTCCCCGAAAACATCTAGTTGACGAAGAAGATACACAATTGAAATGTCACGTGACTGGTTGGACTTACAGTTATCCAGCAAGTTCATACTCGGCATACGTGGTTAGGCAGTCAAGGCCCAGAAGGCCGTTCTTCCAGGCGGTGTACGCGGATTAAGTCGAGCCAGTCAAGTTGAGTCCGCCGACACGCGTCGTGTCTACAACCACCGTAATCACCCGATCAAAATGCCTCTACGAAATGCCCGCAACTCTCGCTTCAAATGAAATTGTCAAGCACCGAATAATCGTATTTTCAGTGAAACAATCAGTTTCATATGATTCCGCGGAATTATATTCCAGGGAGTGTATCATTCTCCGAGTGTGTCAAGGGCGAGTGCAATTACGGATAATGATGGAAATGAAAAATTAGAATTCGAGTCGAATAACGGAATTGTACTCTACCGCAGACGGATTTATCGTTACATTCAATTTTATTCTCTCAAAGTGGGAAAATATCAAATGAACTTTTAATTGTCGGGATGATGGGAAAATTGATGTCAACATTAATTCGTGTCGTTCAAGTGCATTGTCAACACTGTTGAATTGTGCATCGAATTTTATTCCCGCGGAGTGCAAAACGTCATCAAATGATCTTTTGAGTCATGAAAATTGTGAAGACGTAATTGGCATAAAAATTAATTTGAAAATCAACTAATTAATTTGAAATCAACACAGAGTTGAATTAGTACATTCAATTATGAAGAGAATAACCCTTAAAGTGCTAAGCATCATCAAATGAACTTTTGAGCCATGAACATTATTAGAACACGGTTAGAAAATTTCTCCTGAAATTTCGAGTTAGAAATTTTGAAATTTTTAATAATCACTCGTTTATCCGAATTTTTCATGTATTTTAGTATTGGAAAATAGGTTGAATTCTGGAATATTCAATGGAATTGCAATTTTCAGATTCACACGATAATAAAAATGATTAAATAATTTGAAAATTCAAACAACAATTTCCCTGAATTTTCAATCCACTGAACATTTGGTTGGATGTGATTTTCAATTTTCGCAATGAATTTGGAAATTCTAGATGTCATTAAAATATCAGTGATAATCTAACATGGAAAATCTAATTACCACAGCATTGAGAATTGAAGTGCAACTGTTGATTACTTTTCAAAAAATTTATAACAGGGAATGTAATTGATGTAAAAATCAATTCGTGCCGTTTTTAAGTGCATAATCAAGAGACTGTTGAATTAGTGCTTTCAATTTTATTCCCTCAAAGCGGGAAAATGTCATCAAATGAACGTTTGAGTCATGAAAATTCTCAGGATGATGTAAAAATTGAAGCAAAAATTAATTCCTGTCGTTTTCAGGTGCATAATCAACAGAATGTTGAATAAGTGCATTTAATATTCTTTCCTCTAACTGCTAAACATCATCAAATAAACTCTCGAGTCATGACAATTGTCAGAATGTTGAATTAATGTATTCAATTTTATTCTCTCAAAGTGTAAAACATCATTAAATGAACTTTTGAGTCATGAAAATTCTCAGGACGATATAAAAATTAATGTAAAAATTAATTCCTGCGGTTTTCAAATGCATAATGCAACGCAGTGTTGAATTAATGCATTTACTTCTGTCATGAAAATTTTCGGGGATGTAATTGATATAAGAATTAATTCGTGTGTCTTTCAATTTTATTCCCTCAAAGTGCTAAACATCATCAAATGACAGTTTTCGTCACGAAAATTGTCGGGATAAAATTGAAATTGAAGTTAACTCGTGCGGTTTTCAAGTGCATAATCAACAAAACGTTGAATTAGTGAGTAGATAGAGACATGTGCCTGAATTGCGTTGGACTGTACGATCGATGAGGCCTATTCCGTCAACTCAACTCAAGTTTGAGAGTCACAACAAAGCTGAAAAAATATTGAGAATCATAACAGACACTCAACTTTCTCACGTAAATCCAGAATTAATCCGTCAGATACGAGTGAAAAATTCCACTCGCGTTCATCTCTCCAGTGAAACGGTGAGATGAGAATTCGATGAGCGAATTGGGGGATTGAAGTGGGATATATTCGACGGGAAAAATCGACGAGTGAGGTGGGACACGTCTCGCAGACGTGGGAGCGAAGATGCGCTCGGGAAATTGAGGTATCAGGGTATACGAAACAGGGAAGAGGGAGTTTATTGGTTTTTCCAGACTTCTTGGCACATCAACGAAATAGTCAGCATGAACCACGATTCTATAGTGTGCAGGGAATATTTTTACTACAGCCAACGGAGACTGCGGTTTGATAGGTACACGTGCTGCAACCAAAGATTCTTTTTCATATTTTTTTTTCGTTAATTTTTTTCATTTTTTCATACTTTTCTCTCATATTTTCACCTAAAGATTTTTTTCCCTCTTTTTTTCGATGATTTTTTTTCGTAAAAATTGAAAAAAAAATTTTTTGTACTTTTGTTTCATATTTTTTGTTCATATTAATGAAAAACAATATTTTTTTTCATCATTTTTTTCAAGTTGATGTAATTATTCGAGGAGATTTTTATTATTCATGACGAAGATTGAGTATCAACATGACAATTACCGATTTCATGTGAAGATAACCCACGCAAATGTCAATTGGTGATTGAAATTTATTTTAAAAATTAAGTCTAAAAATCAAATATTGCATTAAATTTAATTTTGAATTGAATCGGTTGAAAAATAAATATAATTGCTCATAATATTTTCGTAATTGTGGTTAATTTTCATTGCCACTAACAATTTAATTTAGCTTCACAAAAACAATCATTTGTCGATAACAAAATATATTAAAATTCAGTGTGAATCAATTGTTCGCAAATATTTTCAAAAATCTTTCTTCAAGCTTACGATGAAATTTTCTGTCAGTGCATGCTAACCAAAATTCTGTCACTCGATGAGCAACGCAATACATGCGAATTGCGTGTTAACATAAACAAATTTGTTTTCGCCTCGAGATCAAGGATTCCAGTCCTCTCTACTTCTTATATTCTCATACGCATAAAAATGCTAAAACTCTTGACATTTTTTTTGTTCCTATTTTTTTTCATAATTTTCTCTAACTCATGTGAATATTCGATGGTATTTTTATAATTCATGACGAAGATTGAGTATCAACACGACAATAACCAATTGAATGTGAAGATAACCCTCGCAAATGTCAATTGATGATTGAAATTTCCATGCGACATTTATTTAAAAAATTAAGTCCAAAAATGGGATATTGCATTAAATTTAATTTTGAATTTAATGGATTGAAAAATAATTATAATTGTCCATAAAATTTTCGTAATTGTGGTTAATTTCCATTACCACTAACAATTTAAATTTAGCTTCACAAAAGCAATCATTTGTCAATAACGAAATATATTAAAATTCAGTGTCAATCAAGCCGATGTAAATTCGATGGTATTTTTATAATTCATGACGAACATCGAGTATCAACATGACAATTATCGACTGAATGTAAAAATAACACACGTAAATGTCAATTGATGACTGTCGATACGAAATATAATATATTGGCCACCGAATGCGCATATATGTGCATATATGGGTCACGAAATGCGTCAACAATGATTCATAAACTATCGTAATACTATCATCATGGCTCCAAATAGAATCGGGCTCTACATTGCAATGCACTCTCAGAAATTTCACTAAGAAATTGATTCTTAAAATTGAATCTAAAAATTAAATATTGCATTAAATCAAATTTTAAATTCAATTGGTTGAAAAGTAACATATAATCGTCGATGAAAATTTCGTAATTGTGGCTAATTTCCATTATCATTAACAATTTATATTTAAGGGGAGACTACTATGCGTTTCAAAAGTCGTGGGTTAGTGGAGTAAGACTTTTCATACGTTGAAGATCGATTATATAGATCTAAAAACGAATAATTAGTGCAAAAAAAAAATTTTTTATTGTCCATTTGCCCGAAAACGCTTAAAATGTTAACAACAGTCCAAGGCCTCCAATTTTTGAGCTACAAAAGATTTTTTTTTTTCAAAATTTTCGGAAAAATATGTGGAACAACAATTACGAGCCACTTTTTTGGAATTCGACTCCTACACAGCTGATTTCGGTTTTTTTCATATAAAAAAAATCACTATTTGTGTAAAAAAATACAAAAAAAGTAAATTTCGCCATTTAAGAGGCGAATAAAAAAAAATAGCTCGTAATTGTTATTCCATATATTTTTCCGAAAATTTTGAAAAAAGAAATCCTTCGTAGCTCAAAAGTTGGAGGCCCTGGACTGTTTTTGGCATTTTACGCGTTTTCGGGCAAACGAACAATAAAACAAATTTTTTTTGCCCTAATTATTCGTTTTCAGATCTATATAATCGATCTTCAACGTATGAAAAGTCTCACTCCAAAAACCCATGACTTTTAACTCATAGTAGTCTCCCCTTAACTTGACAAAAAAAATTATTTTTCAGTTTGAAAATGTATTACAATTGAATGTCAACCAATTGGTCTCACATATTTTCAAAAATGTTTCGTCAAATTTGGGATGAAATTTTCTGTCCGCGCATGTGAACCGAAATTCTGTCGATGAACGACGCAATACATTCGAATTGCGTGTGAACATGCGCAAATTTCCATTTACCTCAAGATCAGGAATTCTAGTTCTCTCAATCCCTTATATTCCCCTGCGCAATTAAAAAAACGAGATCTATGCGCGCTCTCGCGCGCGCTGATCTATTCATTTGTTGAAATGAAGAAATGGAATTCATTGAATTTCATTTTCTCATGAATACCTTATAAATATTGATAATGAATCAAAGCGAATTTGACTAATGATTGAAGTGAATAGCGAAGTAGAGTAAAAGAATCTATAGAGAATTTTTCATTTTCAATTAATTATCTTCAATTTTTTTAAATAATCGGTCGCCATGAAAGGACAGAATTTATTAATTTCACCGATGATATATATACATGTGAAATATATATATTATATATATATATGACGTGAAAAAAAAATTTACCACTGAAGAATTTGAAATTATGTCACTGAAGAATTTGAAAATGCCGCGTGTTTTTTTTTTGTGAATAACTTCGCGTCACATATTGACCAATCAGAATTAAGGATTAGCGGTCAGGCAGTTTCGAGATATTTCGATATAAAACAACTTCACGTTTCTTTCATCTTTAGTAAAATAGGAACCTCCAAACCTCTTGACATTTTCTTTATTGAAGCATCTAATTCCACAGGCACTCTGTTACATAAAAATATTACAGATATGCGTCTCAGTATGTGGGCAGAGATATCTCTCTTAAATTTCCACATTGATTTGTCTCGAAAATAAGTCAACGGCCTTCAAGACTGATGTCGACTCTGACTTTGACATTATCGATGAAAAATCGATACCCCAAGATCTAATCATAAATCTGAACTTGAGAAAAAAGTTCTTCCTGACATTCCGTAATGAATAAATTGCACCAATTCATGAATGTAGGTCTCCAATAATCTCATTATGGTCAGATTCCCTTGAATACCTAATTAGAAAGATCCAAGGAGAGTCCGTGTCTCGTTGGAAAAATCACTTTTGACGTTGTCCATGCATAAACCTTGGATTAATCATAGAACACACATCCGTCCGAATTCTTCCAAGGTCAAGAATTCAAGATATCGTTCGAAATCAAATCTACGTGTGATAAAAACGAGATTAAATCTACGGAAGATAAAAAACCGTCACATAATCACTTCCGCCTGTTATTTCACAGTTAGAAATTTGTCAAAGACTAATTAAATATTCCCGTTTTGGTTCAAAATTAAAGTAAGTTCACGGAGAGAAATATTCAATAAAAATTACGTATCTTTTCCGCAATTCCGGAGCGAAATGTGGTTGTAGGAAATTTTACGGAACTGTCACGGAATTTTTCCGGAGCGTTCCGTAATTTTTACTGAACATTTCTCTCCGTGTTGAGGACTTCTCGTCTCTCTGCTGCTCAAGAATTTGGAATTTCGTTGAATATTCAATGAAATTTGAAATTTTGTGATGCTCACTGTCCTCGTGAAAAGGCCTAATCTAACTGTCGATGAAATTTTAATTATTTTCAGACAGTCTAACTGAGGAAATTCCCCATAAAAAATTATTTTCGCGTTTCCCGACGTCATTAAAGAACTTATCAGCTGTCAACTTTTCATATTACAGAAAATGATTTGCTCGTATTCCAATTCCTCTTTAGAGTGTGAATTTCTGGAATTCAATGTTTGGTGATTCTCTGGTAAAAGTGCGTGCTCACACTGTTATCAAATTTTAGTTAGTTCACACGGTAATTCAATTAATCTGTTGTCCATCTCATCAATATAATTCCGTGCTTAGAATATTGTCACCTCGTGTTTTAACCCCTCACGTACGGGGCCTTTCTGATACCAAGTCTACCACACGCTCAATACTCTTCGCATCCCACATTTTCTGATGAATGAAAAATTATAAATAAAATATATAATTGAAGCTACAGTATTCACCTTCCCAATGGTATTAGTCCGATTGTATTATCGGCCATAGTTTCGGAAATATTCAATTTTGAAAAGATCCTTAACGTCAAAAATGCACTGATAGAACGGATTAGTTATTCTTAACGAATGGATTTTGGTTGGAGGTTAGGGTCTATTCGGTCCCACCAAATGTTCATTCGTTAATAGTTAACGAATGTATATTTGAGGAGCCTTATTTGACTTGACTTTCGCCATTCAAATGAACCATTCGTTAACTATTAACGAATATTCATTTGGTCATATTCAACTCCACCATTCGTTAATAGTTGACGAATCTCGTTTGGAATACATGAATCATTCTATCAGTACAAGGTCAAGATATCGCTCCAAATGAAATCCACGTGAGATAAAAACAAGAGATGAAATCTACGTGAGATAAAAACAGCTCATAATCACTTCCTCCTGTTACCTCACAGTTCTGATCGTGAACGGATGATAATTCACCCGCTAATTTCGATCTTTACGTAACCAATTACCCCCCCCCCCC